>NW_007578218.1:160502-197729 GCF_000690725.1 Stegastes partitus
ATTTTGAATCAATCATAAACTGGCAATGCTGCATTTGTCAGGGCAGGTGAACAGTGAGTCGTCATGGAGGAAAATGTGGGCGTGAATAATATTTTTGCAGAGCATTAGTTTAATTTTGTGATTATTTCTATCTTGAGTCTTGATTTAAATTGAGGCTGTGATCAAATACGAGTCTCAGGCTTGCAGCTGAGTGCTTCATGATTGTCGTTAGTGGTCAAAGGAGGGGAGTGCTGCTGCTAGAAATATGGTTGGGACCAATAACAAGCACTTTAGTATTATCTGTGTTCCTTTGTAGGAAATTAGAAGCCAGAGAGTTTTTAATGGCTGTAAGGCAGTTTTGCAGATAATCCCGGTCGTAGCAATCGTCAGGGCTAAATGAAAAATAAACATGGGAGTCATCGGGGTGAAGCACAACAGCACACCGCATAAAAAACAAAACACATAGCTTTGGAAAAAGGTTTTAATAAGTTTTTACAAAATATACAAGTTCAATGACACTCCTTCCCCTTCCACAAACATGGCTTATCCCGTTATACAGTTTATGTACAGAGTTGTAAAAAGGCTCAATAAAATAAACAGTCCTGCCAAACAAACTGTGGTGGTCATCTACATGGGGTCCATACAAAAAACGGTGGCCAAATATTGATAAAACGATCAACTCAAGACATTTGGCACATTTACAGTCGTGGCTACAAAAACCAGAAAAAGGACATTCAAACCCCTCTGTGTGAATGGCCTGCCATGTAAGGGCTTTTAAATGTCTCCGTCGTGAACACAGTAAGTCCAATGATCATAAAAGAGAAGTTAAGCTGGGGAGGATAACCTTATGGTAATGCTTGGAGTGGGTTTAAAAACACTGTCTGGGCGGCGTGTGACCCAGGCTGGATGTTACGTGCTGTTCATCATCTTCCGTTTCTTCAGCCGTTCCCGCCAGTCTTCGGGAAGCGCCTCGAAGTTGGCATTCTTTGAAGCTTTTCCTCTGCAGAAATAAAAACAGAACACCTGATAAAATATCAGCAGAAACTGTGGGGGGGAAAAAACACAGCACAGCTCATTTCAAACAAACTTGACTGGAAACTACAGAAACATACGTCACGAGCTGCTGCTGCTTCCACTCCTCGATACACTTCTTGTTGATCTGCTCTCGGTCTTCGTCACTGGAGCTGCTCTTTTCCTCCTCATCCAGCTCCTTCTGGATGCTCTGCCACTTCTTCACCAGGGAAGGCATTTTGGTCTTACTCTTCTTTGACTATAGAGTGTTTAAAAAGGAACATTTGACAATTAAAAAATACGTCCAATACTCCTTTGAAACTGCATGTATATCACTGACTCCAATACTAACCTTGTCTTTTTTTGCTTTCTTGGTCTTGTCTATGGGCAAAGCTTTGGCTGAAGGAGGTTCAAAGGGTGGCTGGGATGGTGGCAGCGGTGGTTGAGGAGGCAGGGCCGGGACAGGTGGGGCGGGAGGTTCGCAGGGGACCAAAGGGGCAGCGACAGCCGGCACACCCCAGTAGGCAGCTGCTGACATCAGAGGGGCTGTAGGGAAAAAGAAACCTTATTGTTAACTAGGGAAATCATCAGAATGTAGATAAATATCTGCAGCGTTTATGTATGAAAATGTGATGCCATATTGTTAGATACACACAAATCACTGCATCATTCTTGTCACTTATTCACAGTTTAGGTTAAAAAGATACCATGATCCAGCAATGACATTAACCCTAATAACATGTACAGCACAGGTTGTGTAGTGAAGTTTTCTTACCTGCACTGGCCGGTGCCTGGGTGTAGAGAATGGGACTGCTGCCAATAGTAATGGCTTTATTCAGCTGACCAGCTTTCCGTTTTTGACCCTTCCCCAATGGGCCCGACAACTCAACAATCTGTGTGAATGACAAGAAATGCAACCAACGTTAAAGCTGCTCTACTCCTTCGTTCTGCGTTTACAGCATTGTCAGGTACTGTGTTAAAAGTTTAGAACAACTGAATCACTCCCACACCTTTGTGCTGGCGATGCCAGGAGGCAAAGGAGGCCTCCCGCTGCCGTCGTCCTCAGTTCCAGGAGCTGGAGGTTCCTCGTCGTTATCATCGTCCATCTCCATTTCCACCTCCATGATCTCTCCGTCGCTGTCAGGAGGTGGAGGAGGAGGAGGAGGTGAGTCTGGGGGGAGAGGTGGAGGTGGGGGGCAGCTGGAAGGTGGAGGAGGGCTGTCAGGAAGCGGAGGTTGCGATGGGGACCACAAGGATGATGCGCTGGGTTGAGGTGGTGGTGGTGGCGCAACATAAGTAGAAGATCCTGTTAAAAACAAAAAAAAAACAGGGTTTTAGTTAAGAAGCAATTTCGTCACATTAGTATTGACTTAATAAAGCATAACCACACTTCAAGGAACAATGACACACTTTTTTAGATCCAGTTTAATATCTAAGGTGCAGCAGCACTAGTAAAGACTGACCTGTGAACCCACCAGCAGATGTAGGTGGTGGTTTGGGATCCCCTTGGCTTGAAGTCTGTGTCTGGGTACCTTGGCTGCCTTTCAGGTCCTCCTCCTTGTCATCCTCTGTTGGGAAATCCCACTGGGAGGCACCGGTCCGGTCCTTCACATAGAAATACCGCCTGTGTTCTCTAAAGAGTGGGACAACAGAGATAGAAGGCAAGAGTCTCAACCACTGGCCTTTAAACTTGCTGAGTGGCATGATACCCTGGGACTGTGGGGCAAGGGAGTGGACATAGTGGCCACGTTAGGGGGGCAGGAATGTTGGTGAGGACAGCGATTTTAGCCGTCCTGAACAAGGGCCCAATTGGAGTGTGGTTATGGATGTGGATAGGGAACCCACCTTGCTCTCAAGAATAACAAAAGCAAAACAAATCATCTCTAGGTCCTGAAAGTAGCATTCAGCAGCTCACACCATGGTTGTCACATTTGTTCTGTTCTAGACAACCATTCCCTCCCAGACACAGGAAGACGCCAGGGAGGAAGCACCATCAACATCATCATCATCATCATTAACAACCATAGGTCAGAAAATAACAAGCACACAGTCAACTCGTTTTACATCAGAAAGAAGAAATTAAAAAACAGGAAGACATATGAAATAGAGTTGGTCTGACCTGCTGGATTCCCGTCATTGCTCCATCTTCACCTTTTATTTGATGCGTGACACTCGTCGCTTCCAGGGCATCACTCTGTCTGCATTGCATTCTGGGGGGTTGCAGTCCTGTAAAGTGCAAAGCTCTCCCGCGCAACCAACCTTCCTACCATACACCCCCTCCCAAATTTTCCACTGACTGGACCCATAACGAGTCTACAAATGCCCTCACAACAAAGGGCGTAAGAGTCTGTTACAGGGACAGGGAGTCCTCTCTGTGGCAGGTATATTTAACAGGAAGCAGGCTGGCCCAGAGTGGATGCTCCCTTGTCAGTACGTGCAAGGACTGCATCACAGAACCCTGAAGAGTCTGTTTCTGGAAAGTATTCTGATCCACTCGGACTGGTTAAGCTTCACCCCAAGTTATGTAACAAAGTCTGCAACCTCGGCACTGAGGGGGGTGTAGTCACACGGTAAGATTTTTTGGGGGCGAGGGAGTTTAGAGATGTGAAAGGTAAGGAGCGCGTACCTGTCCCAGTGGCAGGACCAGCCTTTAGGGGTGGCGTTAAGTTCGTAATATTTTATGTGTTCGGCAGCTTCCTGCAGCCTGCGGCGAAGATAGACTCCATTCAGAGCACCCTCCCTCCAGTCAGCAATCCGTGTCTGGAAAGAAAAAAAAAAAAACAAAGAGCGAAAAGAGAAAAGGGGGGAGAGACAGAGAGAAGACAGAGACAAAAGACAAGAAAGTGGAAGTAAAGAGACAAAGACAGAAGACCCACAGAATAGATGAGTAACATGGACGAGTAATTACAGTGAATTTCTAGAATGACACCTTTGTGATGGATCATTATGAGGATTTTAAATATTAAGTACTACCACACGCCAGTGCAAAATTAAATGAAACAGAATTAAGTGTTAAATATTTTAGAAGTCGCACTGGGATAACTGTAACTGGAATCTAGGATAATATTGCTGGGAACTGTTGTCTTCTTACCTCAGTTTGTAGCAGAAGCAACTGAAAGTTTGAGATCGCCTTTTTGTTTATCCCCAGGAACTCCATCTTGCTGGTTAGGGTGTTGGCCAGTTCTCCAATCTGAAACTACATTTTTTTCAGAATTAAAACATGTCCTAAAGAGACTGTCATAGTTAAAATGATTAGTTATAGTGACATCGTTGTTACCTTGAGCTCAGGTGTTTCCACTTTGAGCTCGGGCGTCTCCCCCTCCTCTTTGGCAGGAGGTTGTGAAACCGTTTTGTCCTCAGAACTGTCCGTTTCCTTGTTCTCTCCGTCCTCAACACTTTCTGAGACTTTAGGAAGTGCTACAAGTCACAAGAGAAGAATTTAAGTATGCAGGAATTGAACAAATGGGATTTTTAATGCAGCTTTACCCTCTTCTCTCAAGCAGGTGAGCCTCCACTTGAATGAGTGTAAACATTTGAACTCACGTGTTTCTGTGTTTTCAGGTAGGTCGGAGCCTCTGCTGTTGGAGTCGGGGCTGGGAACGCAGGGGAAGGCGGTTTTCCATCGGTTCTTCTTCAGCAGGACACCACGTGAAGCATCTTGGCTGGTCTCAGAACAAGGACTGGAGCCCCCAGCGCTCACATCGCCCTCCTCCAGTGCGCGGAGCTCAGCCTAAGAGTCAGATGTTAGTCAGGTTAAAGCTAGAGCACTGAGACATAAAAATGTGTCACTGATTGCGAAAGTAGCTCATGCCAACTTGCACGCTGAATAGCAGTAAATCCCTACCTTTTTCCTCTCTAGAGCCAACTCCAGCTCCATTGTGTCCTCCTCTGTCTCCTCATCAGCTTCTGAGTTGTCTCCAGATTGCTTCTTGGTGCTCTGATCTTTCTGCACGGTGGGGGCCGAGTCTGAATCCCGCAGAGGTGTAGAAGGGGATCCAACAGGCCGAACACCCTCTCCGTCAGAATCCAAACTGTTCTCAGTCTCATCAACACCTTTAAGCAGTCTTTTTCTCCATTTTTCTTCTGCTTCTTTCACTTCAGAGGGGATCAGAGGGCCAAGGAGAGACGCAGCCACTCCTCGACGCTCCTCCTCTTCACTGGTGAGGCCGACGACGCTCTCGATAACCTCCTTTTAGACAAAAACAAGAGGAGGACATATTTAAAGTCTCAGTAGCAACTCCTCAACAACAGGTAAACAAGCTGACTCACATTTGTGCCAGAATTAAATGAAACTTACCTTCGCTTTGGTCTCTTTTGCTGATGCGGGGGCGGCGACTGCTGCTGCAGGAGCAGCGGGGGCAGCAGCAGCAGCGGTAGGGGCAACAGTCGGTGCAACAGCAGGGGTGGCAGCCGTTCCCTCTGTGTAATAACCTGCATGGGCTGTGCCATTGCCATTGACACTAGAGCTACAAAGAAAATACAAAACACAGCATTCACAGCTGAATTTCTATAGCAGAAACAAAATAAAGAAACTGAATTGTGAACTTCAGATCAAGCTGGTACAGTGATTTTATTAGGATTCCAGAGACAATCCTGCTATTTACAACCTTGGCATAATACTCAGAGCCTGTCAGTCAGTTTCTCCTACCTGTTGGAATAGTGTCCCAGGCTTTGCACCTGATCAGCTAAGTAGTGTGGCAGCTCCCAGGACACCTCATTGGTTGTTGTGTTCCAGTAGTAATAGCAGCCAGAGTTCTCATCCCATACTTCCTGCCAGTCTCCCATCTCTACACCAACTGGAATACAAGCACACGCATGAGATTTCTGTAATAAATCACAACATCAGGGCTCCAGACTGTGACCAAATAGTCCCATTTGCGACCTAGCATTGGTGCAAGTGCATGATGATCATGAAGCTGGATTAGTGTCGCTGGAACTGACACAGGAAGCTGCTGTGTTGACCAAAGTGGTGGAAAGTAGTAACTTCAGTGTACTTCTGCATTTACGCTTAAAACTGTGGTAATCTCATGAAAAGTGGAGCGCACCTGCATTCGCTGTCTTTACCGCTCATAGGAAAGGGCACATGCAAGAAAAAAAACCCAACACAGTGTCATTTTGGGCAGATCTGACGTTAGAACGCCCTCGCTGAATCTTTTTAAAGGCATTTTTGGCCGCACACGTGTCTGAGCACATTACAGAGCAGCTACCACAGCCTGCAATGTGGGCCGTTTAGGGCAAACTTTAGTGTCTATCGATAAGAAAATGTTCAACAAGTCACGTGTTTTGCCTGCGACAAGGGAGGTACGACCAAATGAGAAAATTGGTCGCACTGGTGAAAACGTTAGTCTGGAACCCTGCAACATATTTTAGTTTTATATTACACACAATATATTTCTTTGCCTCTTCTCAGTTCAATACCAAAGCTGTTTCTTTGGAAAGCAACTCATTAGTGGCGAGTCACTTCATATAATCCGACAGCTAGTACTAAAACATCTGCTGCCGTTGTTTGCTGTTGTTAAAGGAGGACGTGTACACTCGACCTTCAATACATAAAAAATCCATAGTTACCTCCAGCTAATGAGTACTGAGTATTGTACTCAAACTCTGTGCTCTGTTGGTTCTGTCCTTCACTGGCAGCCGGCTGCTGAGCACTAGCATCTGGTCTGGGTGGGGTGGCATTCGGAACGGAGGGGTGAGATGTTGCATCATCTGCACTTGGCTGAGTTGTGATGGCATCGATTTCCTTGGATGGGAAAAGAGACAACAAGAACTTATTATTCTTTTTGTCCAAAATTTGTTTTAAAGTCACAAAAATAAACCACAGCCTTTTAAGCTCTCGACTTCACATAAATGACGATGTATGAATGAAAAACCAGGCCTTCAAAAGTTGATCATAAATCAGAAAAACCAAAGCCTGAAGTCTCCTTTGAACTTGCATGCCATCCATAATTATCAGTGAGATACTAGACTCACAGGTCTAATTACACTCAACTGCAAATTTATGAATGGATTAAGACACTACAGGTAGATAAATGTTGTGAATGATTATCAGACATATAATTATTAACTTTACATCTAAAAAAAAACTGCATTAGCTTGTCACAAACATTGATTTAATTATGATACTCACCGCCATGAAATTGGCCAATGTGCTGTCGATATCAGCTGACTGGTTGTGTTGGGAATTTGCAGTTGCTCGATCTCCCGCATCCTCTTCATCACTGTCCTCATAGGCTCCAAGCAAGGACAGGCCCTCTGCACATGAAGAAGATAAAATAACGTTGATCTATAAAATTAAATTAACCTTTTCTTTTTTTGTCTCTACAGAAACTGAAAGAACCCACACACACACACACACACACCTGTAGCCTTTACTGCTGGTGCCTTCATGTTTGTGCGTCTCACAAATCTGTGTCCGTCTCCATCTTGTTCATCTGCAAAAACATCAACAAAGAGTTTAAAGTCAAGCTCCAACAATTTCACAAGCAAACTAGCCGGGAACACTAAACACACACAGTCACCTACTAGCTTATCAATAATGTTATGAAGCAGCCTCACACTCTCTGACAATAGTATTGTTAGGCCTGGGCATCCAAGGCTACAGCCCCACATGTTGTATGAATAGCCCCACACCTACTCATCTCTTATTCCAATCATGCATTAAAGATCTTGAAAATATTAAACAATCATTGATCGAAAGAGGAAGCGTCACAAAAAAGGTAATGTGCAACAGGTTTTTATCTGGACACAATCTGAACATCCGGCTTTCTCCACCTTTCAGCAGTAACACTGGTCCATAAACATCACAAAAAAAAACATTTAGCAGTCAAAGGTTCACACATAAAACATCTTTAATGTACAATGAGCTTTGCCTCATTTACTTTGATCTGCAATCGATCACCAACAGCGTAAAAATAAAATCTAAAAGCAATTAAGAGAGAGTTTGTAAAAAGTCAGATTAATTGAAAGTCACCAATAATTCATTGAGGCTAATCCAAGGTTTGACAACACATTAAGAAGACTTTCAGTTTCATTTGTTGCTTCCAGCTGTTTGTAGGAATCTTTCCCCTGAGTTCATGAGATTAAACAGCAGCAGGATCCATTTGCAACAGTCAGCTTTAGTATTATTAATATGAGTTATTTATTTACAGTGGTGGCTTATGGGAAGAGCATCTGCATCTCTGCTGCTCGACTATTCACGGTGTGCTGGGGCGCAGGGATCAAGGCGAAGGACGCCAACAGACTGAACAAACTCATCAGGACAGCCCAGTCTGCTGCTGGCTGTCAGTTGGTCACCCTGGAGGAGGTGGTGGAGCAGAGGATGCTGACCAACCTCCTGGTCATCATGGACAACACCTCACACCCCCTCCATCAAACTGTGGACAATCTGAGGAGCAGCTTCAGCAACAGACTGATACGACCCCGCTGCTCCGAGGAACGTTACAGGAGCTCCTTCCTCCCGACAGCAATAAGACTCTTTAATGCTTCAATCCAAGCAGTGTATTATTATATCATATAATAGCACGTTATCATTTGCACATTTCTGTATCTGTACATCTCATATATTTTTGTACATTTTGTGGAATTTCTTCTATATTATATTTTTACCTTATTTTACCTTCATAGTATACCCTACCCTAATCTTCTGTGTTGCCTTTTTGCTTTGTTTGCCCCCTTTGTTGATCAACTAAACTACTACTAAACAACAGTAAAAATCTAAATAACTATAATAATCTTTAGGAGGTGCAAATGTCACTCCAGTTGGAAGGTAAAACTGGAAACCCTGGAATAATTCTGTGGTTCTGAAACGTTTTTTTGTCACAGGGCAGATCATTTATGTACTTTTGAGAAACAACTTTCACATATAACTGCAGCAATAAATCGTTGTAAATAATACCAAGGTACTACTAATACCAAACTATGCTGCCTTCACTCACTGTAAACAACGTGAAACACGGGATGAGCACAGAAACTAAGTGAACCGGCCTTACTTTGCCTACATCAGTGTCTCACGGTTGCTTTCATTTTACCCTGAAATAACCGCAAAATTGGGCAATTCTCGGGTTAAAATCTTAAGTTTTCTGGACTTGGCTAACCCCCCAAATGTTCCCAAATCCTATCAACGCTTCTGCTCATGGATAAAGCCAGTAAAAGTGTTTTGTAGGTTAATTACATTTAGGCTGGCACCTTCTAAGCCGGTTTTGGCAGGCCAACCGATGAATGCTCACCAAAACTGTTAATTTGCTAACCGCTAGCTTAGCGCGCTAGCCTGTGGTCGAGACCTTAAAAGCACCAATAGAGATTTCGTAAACTGTTGATGTCTCTTGAATATTTCTTGGCGACAGAATATATTTGCAGTAGATGTTAATTAACTCGACAGCTAGATAAATGCCGCTTTGTTTGTTTGTTTTTAAACCAGTTGGGCCCATTCTTCACACCTCGAGCATTTAGCATTAAGCTAGCTCGAAGCTAACATGCTACAGAGGTAACGTGTTTTAAAAATACCATCAGATCCCGAAGCCGCTTCTTCTCTCTCTCCTGCATTCCCGCCGCGACTACCGGGAGGAGACAGCTGTAGGATCGTCCTCCGACCGACCGTTCCTCCCGTGATGCGACTTTTCTTCCCCATCTCTGCCTCTCTGTCTGTCTGCGAGTCCGTCTGTTTGGCCTGCTCTGCTGTCTGGCGTCGTTCAGGAAGCGCTGCTGCTCCGAGCTGGCACAAAGGAGGGTTTGATCTTCCGGGTTGCGGGGTCATGTTTTGTCTGCAGCTATATTTGACTGTTAGCTGAGTTGCTAACGAGCTTAACCGGCTTCCGACCAAGTCCGGAGAGAACACATTGTACAACCTGTACAACTTCGGGATATTTTAATGTTTTATCGAGTAGCTTCTACCTAGCTAGCCGACCAAGCTAGCTTAATTAGCTAACACTCGGACTCCGAGTGTGAAGCTGGTTGAACAGACTTAATATGGGAAGCGAAGATAAACGATTATACAGTTTTGGAGAGGAGCCACCCACTGATGTATGAACAGACGGAGCCGCCTCAGAGGCAGCAGTCCACGACTGGACAAGCCAGGAGCAGAAGAAGGTCCGGACCAGATACGATGGGGGGAGCGATGGCACCAGTCCTGCACTGGCTGCACGATGTGGCGGCTGTGACTCTCCTCAAAGCCCGGCGGACTTTATTTCAGGCTGCCGTCCTTCTCTGCGTCCTAGTGCTGCTGCTCTGGGTGTCCATCTTTCTCTACGGGAGCTTCTACTACTCCTACATGCCCACTGTGAGCTTCTCCACCCCTGTGCACTTCTACTACACCTCTGATTGTGACGCCTCAGAGTCAGCGCTCTGCTCCTTCCCCACAGCCAACATCTCCTTCATGAAGAACGAGAGAGATCAGGTGATGGCTAATGGTCAGCCCTACAGAGTGTCCCTGGAGTTGGAGATGCCAGAGTCTCCAGTGAACGAGCATCTGGGTATGTTCATGGTCAAGATGTCTTGTTACACTAAGGGGGGGAAGACTGTGTCATCAGCGGGCCGGTCCACGATGCTGCACTACCGCTCCAACCTTCTGCAGACCCTGAACACACTCCTGTTCTCTCCTGTCCTTCTGACTGGGATGACGGAGCAGAAGCAGCTCATAGAAGTGGAGCTCTTCTCAGACTACAAGACGAATGCTTATCAGCCTACTGTGGGTGCAGTCATTGAGATCCAGTCCAAACGGGTGCAGATCTACTCATCCCAGCTCCGTATCCACGCTTACTTCACTGGTATACGTTATGTTCTGTACAACTTCCCCCTGACATCTGCAGTGATCGGCGTGGCCACCAACTTTGCCTTCCTCAGTGTCATCGTGCTGTTCAGCTACCTGCAGTTTGTGTGGGGCGGGCTGTGGCCTCCAGACCAAGTGAGAGTCAGAGTTATGATGGGAGACAACACCCGCATCCAGCAGAGGAAGGAGGAGGCCCGAAAGCGCATGGAGAAGGAAAACTCGCAGAAGGAACTTAACGCTCCTAAAGTGATCGGAGCTGTGAGTGAGGCATCTGATTTCAGTGGAAACGACACTGCGGCGGAGCAGCCATCAAAGAGCCCCTCTGTCATCGCTGATGCCCCCGAGCCTGATGTGGCAGATAGTAAAAACGACGAGTCCCATGACTCCGAGGGGCCCGAGGTGAACAACAGTTCAGAGGCGTTGAACGGATCCCTGCCACCTCAACCGGGCGAGACGGCACTTCGGCAGAGACCCGGACCCTGGATGAGCCTGTGAAAGATGCCGCACAGTCCTGTATGCTCATCTGCCTCCTAACGTCTCGTCCCCCCTTCAGCAGCTTGAATGTGATTTGGCAGATGTTGATAGATTAAAGCAAACCTATTGTTTCAGTCGGACTAAACTCACATGCATGAGAATATGTTACCTGTGTTGTTTAGTTGGCGCTCTGTAGCTTATTGTCTTGATAACAGTTTACCTCGTTGTGACTTTGACCTCTGCTCATGTCTTTCTTCTGAACGCAGCGCTGTTACAGCTGTCATGTTTGTGCCATTTGAGTTTTGGAGGTGCTGCATTCCAGTTCTGGCTTGTCCAACAGTATTGTCTCTCACGAGGTGTTTGCAATAATTTAACACGCCCTCTTAAGTTAGTTGAACCTGCTTGTGTTTTGCTGTAGTGATTTCCGTGAGGTGCTACTTCCTCACATCGCCGCCAACACTCATTAAACGAGGCGACATTCCCGTAAAAACAAACACAAACAGTGACTCTCTGGATTGGAACGCCAATAAATTAAAACCCCCTTTTTGAATCTGGATGCCCTGCAGTTGAAATTAAGTTGTAGCTTCTCGTGATGCCTTTTTCTCAGAGGTTCTTTCAGAGCAATTAGATGAGGAACATTTGTCCCAAAAGAGTCTTTGTTTTTTAAAAATGTCAAAGTGCATTCATTCCAGGCAGACAGATTAAAGCGGTTTATTGCATTTCTTGTTTTTCATGCTACATAGATGTTCTGTCTTAGTGCAACGTGTGACTTACCGCTGTGGCACATTTCGTTCACGCTTCAGCGATTTTCCACAGTTCATTCCACGAGGCTCTTACTGTGCAGTTTGCACTTCTGCACTTTGAGGTTGTAAAAGTGGTATTTATTTTCTTCTTGTTACAACGAAGCACCAACGCATTTTAGATGGGTCTTTTAAGTAATATGTGTTTATTAACAAGTGTGAAACGTGTCTGTATTAAACATTAATGAGCATACAGTGTAGGAAGGATGAGTAAAGTTACTGTTTTTGAAGTAAATGCCCCTTTGTGAAGCAGTTGAATCGAAGGTGATGCAGGTTTGTTCACGCCTCCACGTGTTTATCCTCCACTTCAGGGGAGCTTTGGGTTCAAGAAAGTTTGTGTAAAGAACGCTGCAAGTGGTTTATGCAGGGAGGGGATGGTACCAAAGATATTGTTTAATATGATGCGCTGATAATCTGTCATCTTCTGAAGATGTATGGAAGTATTATGTTTGCATCGAACAAAATAAATAAACGCAGAGCTGTGTGCTTCTCTTCCTTTGCTTTCCTCCTGCCACATAATGACGCCACCATAAAGAAATCAGATGATCTCGTGGCTTTAAAGTTCACAGAAAAGTCCAACAATCACCGAGTGTGTGCGTACCATGTGACATTTAGACGCCCAAATAAGAGAACTGTTATGTAAAAACTTATCGTCAGACACATTAAAGATATTCCTTGAAGTGTTTTGACGTCAGAAACACATGATGCAGAATGAAAAGAAGAAATGAACCCATTTTTGTATGCAGGGAGTGAGTGATACAATTTGCAAACCGAAACCAAATTTATGATATTAACTGATGTATGAAGATTGTGACAGCCACATAATGACATTGAGCTTCTGTTAAGCATGAAATTTGCTCATATGTTGGGATGATTAGTGTGCACAGTGTAGGCGTGTCTGTCTTGTCGTTCAACACAGATCAAACTGTACGCCAAAGACTACATCTTCAGAAGAGGCCTCGCTTTGTTGTGACGCCAAGTACACTGTAGCTTTATGGATTTAGATGCATTACGAGGCAACATAACAGAAGTTGTCGGAGGTGATCTCTGAATTACAATATATTTGAATAATAAAACTGAAAAATGTTTATATGTTGGCTGAACATCTGGAATTACTGAAAGGGTTCCTGCATTTTACAGGAAACTCAATGAAAGCTGGAAATACAGAAGTTTGGTGTTTGAAATAATCACATTTACAGAAGTAGAGCTGGTGTGAAGCCCCTTTTTCATTTGTTTTCTTCCATCTTGTTAAAAAGGATTCAAAACGCTCCAAATCATTTGTTGTGAAATTGCATTTAACCTTGTTTGCAGAGCGTTCTCCTCGTGCACCGGGGAATTGCAAAGCTGCATTTATGATCTCTTTCAAACCAGAACCTCGTGGTGATGATATTAGGGGCCCATTAGCAGTCTTTATTTAAAGCCACAGCCCCAATCTATCAGATGAATTATGCATCGGTCGGATAAGGAGTGCACTAATTGACTTAAACCATCCATCAATTGTATTAAAAACCCAACTGTTTTTAGCCCCAGCAGGTACTGATATTATCTCAGACTCTCCTGGAGCAAGAGCCCTTCTCTTTTTCTGATTCTCTGCACGATAAAGTAAGAACTCACACTTAGATGATGGGACAGCAACAACTGCACTGTCAATTTATTAGAAAAGTATGAATACGTTGCGTATTCCTGTCCTGCAAATACACAATTTTATTTATCAAGAAGAAGTACAAACTTGCCAATGCACAGAAATTGTAAAATTGCCCAGATATATATCTTGCATCACTGCTGAAATAGTTCAAATCTGATGTTCCCAACTTATACTGTTGGTCTTTTTGCAACCAATCATTTGAAGGGATACAAAGTTTTACAAATTAAAGTAGGACTGACTTTATCGTGTCAGCAACCAAACACAGGACAGATTTTCACTTCAGGACTCTAATTTCCTCTTTAAGGCAGGCTGCATTTTAGGAGTACTCATTACTTTGTGGTTCTTGGCTTTTCCATATATGGCCCAAATGCCATTGGTCTGATGTACATCACGCCGCTCTGCTCTAAGTGCTCCAGGACACCACTCCATTGGGAGGCCTGCCAGTCAAGCCTCACCACAGCCACGGGTCACTTTGTTCCTTGACCTCACATGTTTTGTTGCTCTTCAGGATGAACTTCCACGACCTCAGCTGTAGTCTCACTCGCTGCCTTCGATCCGTCGTCTTCCAGCTCATCATCCATGCTGTCTGCCCAGCGGCCGACTCTTCTGACTCCCTCCCCCACCACCGGGGCGTTGACGCAGGGGTTGTGGTCATAGATGACGAGTTTCAACCCTTGCAAGTGAGTAAGTCCTGGGAAGTAGCGTATTTTGTTGCGATCCACATCAATTACAGCCAGAAAGTGCATATCTAGCAACACTGGTGGGAACTCCGTCAGCTGGTTCCCAGCAAGCCAGACACTTCGTAGCTCTTCCAACTGCCCAAATTCTTGGGGTATACTCCGTATCTGGTTATAGCCAAGGTGTAGGGTCTTTAGATTTGAGAGCTCACAAACCACCTTGGGGAAAACAGTAAAGCAATTAGTCTCCAGCCACAGAGTACTAAGTTCCTTGAGCTGTCTCAGTTCTCTGGGGAGGCGATAGAGCCTGTTGTTACCCAGGTAGAGGATGGTGAGCTGAGGCAATCTGCAAACAGCTGCGGGGAGCTCCTCAAAGCAGTTAAAGTCGAGGGCCAGGAGCTGCAGCTTCTTCAGGCCTTGCAGTTCAGCCGGCAAGCTGCTGAGGTTGTTGTCGCTCAGGTAAAGCTTCACCAGCTCATCGAAGACACAGGCGGCGACGGGCAGCCGACGCAACTGCCGACTGCTCAGGTCCAGCGTCCGGTCCAGTGGCATCTCCTTCAGGTCCCCCACTAAGAAGCGTTGACAGCGCTCGGAGGGAATGAAGGCGATGACACCGCGCATGGCATTACCCATCTTCCTCAGTGTCTTTAGTTCACCACTGGTTCTCCGCATCAATTTAGTGCCAGACAATAGTTGCACTCAAGCAGGCTTCAAGCAAATTTCATGATGTTCCATTACTGCTCCTCCACCACCACCACCACCACCACCACCCCTCTGGAGTTATTGATCTGCATGACATATAAAAACAAGCAATGTAAGACATCCTGACAATGTGGAAAAAAGTACAGCAATCACATGATTATGATGCTGAATTACATCCCTTTTTATGACAAAGGCCATGCTGTTGACTGAGAATAATCCTCACAAGTGTTAGAAAGAAAACAATAAGTGTCGACATGAACAAACGAAGAATTCAAAACACCTACTGTCCAGTTTCTTCCAGCTGGTGTCCACGAATCTCAACATCTCCTACAGTAAGCCATTTGTTTATCCAGCCTAATGAGCTGAAAACGTATTGTATTCCCCGGGCAGATATTCCCCAGTGCAGTCCTCTCACTATCTCTCAGTGGCTCCGAGCTCTGCCCTGACTTTCATGGCTATAGCAACCACTGACTCTCTCCTCCCCATTTGTGCCTTTCCCCCCTTCTTCTCTGAGATGACAGGAGAGAGAGAGAGAGAGAGAGAGAGAGAGAGGGAGGGGCAGGGTGCCATGGATAAGCAGAAGAAGTGCTCTGTGATGAAAGAGCAGCGAAGGTCATTTACATTCTGTCCTAATCGGCCCGGATGCAGCGCTAGGTCGGTGCCACTGGGCCCGACAAGTGTGGGATCATTTCAAGAGTTTGTCTCAGACACACCAGAGAGCTTGTAGTTGTAACAAATCACAGGGTGTTTTGAAATGTTTCTTGAAGGAAGGGAAATGAAAGTACACGTTCTTTAAAAAGAATCAGAGGTGTTCTTAAGTCTGGTGAGTTTTCTGTGGCTTTGCTGATCTGGGTTTTGTCAGTGCCACCCTGAACATGCCTGCTTGGACATCTGCTGGGGAGGTAATCTAAAAATCTCCCAAAGCCAGATGATCATGATAGAGTTTTTCCACATAATTCTAAGGGGGATGTAATTTCCTATTGGCCCTCTGTGGAGAGTCCAGAACAGTAAGTAAGCTGCGTGTCATCATGCATGTCATCCCCGCCCGCCTGAGGTGTGATTCTCCCCCGATATCTCGCATACCTTCATTAGAGCTATTTTCCAACCAGATAAAATGCAATGGGATTTCATTTTTATTATCAGGAAGGCCAAAGGTTGACCCCCATCTGCTTTCACTCACCGACACTCTGTTTTTAGCACTTCTCCACATCCACTTACTGCCGGGGGGCCTCGGACAGGCAACGACTCAGACCGAGCAACCAAAAGCAGCGCGTGACAGCAATAACCAGGCCTGCTTAATGGAGGCATCAGTCATGTTTTTACCAACACCTACTTTTCTTTCTATGACAAGTATAAATATCTACTGTACAGAAAAAAGTCTATTTTCCCACATGGTCAAAGTTTCTAAAGTTTTCAGTTACATCTAATGGCCTTCCTCAGCAGATGGAGTTGCTCAGTTGGAGACGGTTTATTATTAAACCGTTTGAATCGACGTAAATCTAGTAAATTATTTCTGTGACAACTGAGCAGCTCCATCTGCTGAGGAAGGTCGCTAGATGTGGTTGAAAGCTTCAGAAACAAGAACGCTGAACACCAATATAAATGTCTGACTTGGACAAGAGTTTTCATTTCTGTTCTTATGGCCAGAAAGGCTTCAGTTTAGCCAGATGTGCACAGAAAGATATGGAGCTGTTTAACTGATGACAAATTCTCAAGAGCTGAGTTCATCCACACCCCAGCGAGGTATGGCTTCATAAAACAATGATCAGATACCGTGACCGCTACACAGGCACTCCTTGGGCCAGCAATTATGAAAGGACTCTTTAAAACGCAGGTTTATTCAGATGACACGATGCCTCAGACGACAGATTAAAGATGAAAACAGGCTGTCGGCATTCTGGAGGCTGACATGTCAGTTAGGGCTGTGGCCAGTTGACAACCGAATGTCCACACCTCCACCATTTATCATCCAGCAGAACGTTTTAGGCAGCGCTGGGTGGACATGCCTGACAACACGATCCTGCCCCCCCAACATGTCCACCAACTTTATGAAGTCCTTCACAAAAAGTGGGACAACGTTTGACAACCTCATTAACTCAGATCTGTGACTGAGCGCTGAAAAAGGGACAGAATTTATTAAAATATTACATGCTGTGTTCATGCTTTGGAACTTGTGTGAAGCTGCTGTTTCCAATTTCAGTAATCCGATTACATTTATTTCAGTTGCAAATAATAGATATATCCAAATTAACCAAGAACGAGCTGCTGGGCCTCTGCGTGCTCATTTAGCATCCGATTTGATTAAACAGACGTAGGCTAAATGTTGAACGTTGTCTAACTACATTTTAAAACAAGGCCCCACTTCAAGACAGGGAATTACAGAGCTTTTTTTTATTATTATTATTATTATTTTCCTGGTATTTATTCATTACATTACATTTATTCTCACCATCCTACCCTGTGCAGTATGGAACAGATTTTTTATTCTTTGTAATTTTGTGACTTTATTCGTGCAGCACCAGTTGTTTTCATAATGCAGGACATCTAATGCTCACATGAGGGAGACACAGGCTTGGCACTGGTGGCCTGATTTAAATTGCAAAAAAAATCTACATATTTTTCTCTGGTGTTTTTTTTCTTTTTTTTGAGTCCAGTTTATTGGTTATTGTTGAGCCCCCTGTGGTGGATTATGGAGCAGACTTTTCTAACGGGTTCAGTTTTGTGTACGGAAGTGGTCAGCAGGTTGTAAGGTCAGAGGGTAAAGGCTACAGCTCTTTCGATTGAGAATACACACAGCCATCTTGGATCTAACGAAGCGAAGGGAAATTGATGCGGTGAGGGTATTTTACTTCTTTTTTTTCGTCTCGTTCAAACGGTTTGGTGTGAATTTAACCCGCTAGCCGGAGCTTTTCGTCTCGTCGCTTTCTCCCGTTTCGATACGTAGCGGCTCGTTAGCCTTTAGCTCCAGCGGATTGTCGCTGTTGCTCTGCCTGCTGCTGCTGCTGCTGCTGCCTGCAAGCGGAGCGTAAACTGAGCCGAGAAAACGGACAGCTGACTGTGGATATATGGAGGCAGAGAGGGCCCGTATCGCTGCCTCGTAGTGGCTGCTTCTTGGTAGTTAAATGACCGCGTTTGTGAGTTTGAAAGGTTCTGGTGTTTAGCTCCTCATTCGGGTAGCCCGTTTGCAAGCTTCCTTTGAGCTAGCTAAGCTAACGCAGAGTGATAACAACCAACTAGCCTGCTAACGTTAGCTACTTACACTACTGTTGGCTAACTAGCCTGTTAGCATTGCTCCTGTTAATTTCCTTAACAGTGTCAAAGAAATATCCAGCGCTTTAAAATCCACCGTTAGTCAAGTTTAACAGGCCAGAAGTGAGCATTTAATACTGCTGTCATTTAATTTACTTACTACATTTCATGGGTGCTATTAATTGTTGGTTTTATTATGGAAGTTCTTGCATCATTACAAAGTAGACACACACTGTGCTAAACTTTATTTTAATAACCTCAAGATGCCAAATACTTCACAGAGAATTACGAAGGAATTAATATATATCATACACTCAGAATTTTCCATTTAGTTTACAGGTGCAGCCATAGTAGATGATGTTGTGTTTGTTAAATAAAATAATAATAATTAAACGGGTTATGTATTGCCAGTAAAGTGATATTACAGCTAGATGGACAGTAGCACCAACACAGGCCTGTCAGTTTCAGATATTGTACCACACAGAAGTTGGTGAAACTTCTATGAACTTGTCAGAAACATGAAGCTTAAAGGAGGACTTAAAGAAATATAGACAGTAGTCTGTAGGTCACCGTTAAATAGAACAATTAATGGATTCAACTATTTAACTAATCTGCAACTATTCTGACAATTGACTCGCTGGCCTCAGTAGTTTTTAAAGAAAAAATAGTTTAAATTCTGAGGTTGCAGCTTCCTAAAAGTGAATATTGTCTGATTTCTTCACTAATCTATGAGAATCTCGGGGTTATGGCCAAAACAAGACTTATGAGGACGTCATCTGAGGCTTTGTGAAAAACTGATCAACGTTTTCCAACATTTTCTGACATTTCATAGAGCAAACTGACTTTATTAATCAAGAAAATAACCTACAGAGTTATTGACATTGTCATTAATGGGTAGATGCATCCTTACAGTAACAGTTGTCTTGTTTCACTTCTTGACCTGGTCCCTTGCACATCTTTAACAGCGGTTCCTCTCTCTCTCTCTCTTCAGGTGACGAAAGGCATGTTTGGTACTAGAAAGAAATTTCCAGAGTTCGTCGAGGTAGTCGATAACGACTTTACTGATGAAAGCATGTACTACAACCAGCCGTCGATGTTTCCACATCGATCGGACAAAGACGTGAGTTTCGTCTCGATGTCTGTCTGCACACTTCTGTTGTTTTGTGAGCTCACACCATAGCAGAGGGTTTCCGGTTAACTTACTCTGTCCATTCCTGAAATGTTTTCCCTCAGATGCTGTCCTCTCCTTCACCATCGTCGTCGGGTCAGCTGTCGCAGCTCGGTGCAAGTTTGTACGGTCCACAAAGTGAGTGTTGCTGTTATTCTTACAGGCTGTCTTAGCGGTTTTCTTATTTATATAATATGCTTAGAACGGTAAAAATACAAACAAAAAAAACCCTTTGTAGATTGTCAGAGGAACTAGAGTTAGTCAAAGGTTGAATGTGTGACATTATGAATAGTATTTGGACAGAAAGCAGAAGAATATTCTGTGGCTTGTCTGACAGCGTGTGCTTTCGTCCTGTGTTTCTGTTTTTCTGCAGGTGCACTCGGCTTCTCGGTACGGGGCATGGGAAACAGTACGCCTCAGTTAAACCGAAATTTAACGCAAGGCACGCAGCTACCAAGTCATATCACCCCCACAACAGGGGTCCCCACCATGTCCCTCCATACTCCTCCATCGCCAAGCAGGTGTGCATGAAGCTGGTTGCTTGTTTTTCCATGTGGACACACAGCCTTCATGTCCCTTTAAACAACAATGTAAGTTGACACAGCATGAGCTAAAAAGTCAAGCCTGATGATGTTTCAACAGGGGGGCGTTACCGGTGAATCCGAGGAACATGCTGAACCACTCTCAGGTCGGTCAAGGCATTGGGATGAGCGGCAGGACCAATAGTATGGGAAGCTCGGGGCTGGGAAGCCCCAACCGCAGCTCGCCGAGTATCATCTGTATGCCCAAACAGCAGCCAGCACGCCAGCCCTTTACCATAAACAGGTAGACGACGATGAGTATAACCTGTGATTCACCTGCATAGAGATCTGCTCTGTTCTGTGTTCTCTATGGTTTCTGATCCAGAATTTAAAAGCTTAGTTTCACCTTTTAAGTGAAAATGTAAGTAAGCTGGCCTTCTCTTTTGTTTTGTTTTCCTTTTGTCTTTGCAGCATGTCAGGATTTGGTATGAACCGCAATCAGGCGTTTGGAATGAACAACTCATTATCAAGCAGCATCTTCAATGGCACAGGTTTGTGTATCTGCCCATGCGTTTGAATGCGCTGATCGTTAGACAAACATCACTGTCTGTGTTTGTATAGAAAATGAAAAAAAAAAAGGTCGCAGTCTGATAAATAAATACCGCTTTCTGTGCATTTTATTTTCAACTTATCATTTTTAGCTTATTTTAAGGAGCAATCAGCAGGTTCTTAACGTTTATCTTCCATTACTGAGCGCATGTTTTTAGATGTTTAATCACAAGAAGACTCTCTGTGTTATCAGCAGCCAGCAGTTTGTTCTTCAAGCGTGAAGCAAAACAACTTTTAGACACGTGGTAAAATTAGGTCAGAACAAAACACCTGTTGAAATTGGTTTTAATTTAATTTACCTTTGATTAGTGGGACAGTAATTGGTTAGAATATTGCGCTCATTTACCGTGTAATAAGATTACATTAGCAAACTTCTAATTGCTTCCTTATGGTATAAATAGGTTGTATCCAATGTTTTACATGTTGCACATTCTTAACTGTTCGTTGATGCAGATGGGAGTGAAAATGTAACAGGACTGGATCTGTCAGACTTCCCTGCATTAGCAGACAGGAGTCGGCGAGAAGGGACTGGAAACCCAACACCGGTGCTCAACCCACTGGCTGGACGGGCTCCTTATGGTAGGCCATTAGGCTGGAAAAATGTCTTATCTGTACACACATTAATTTACAAGCATCAGATTCCCCTTAGCCAAAGATTAGGATTTCAGCCTCTCAGTTGGGTTCAGAATATCAGCGGAGGCTTGTTTCACTGCAGATCTAATCACCATTAGCAGTGCTTGTATGTGACACTCTAATGTTTTGCTGTTACACTTTGGGAAATTGTCATCTCTACCTCGCTGTGTTCATCGTAAAGTTGGCATGGTGACGAAGCCATCAACTGAACAGACACAGGATTTCTCCATCCACAACGAGGACTTCCCTGCACTGCCTGGCCCAAACTATAAGGACCCCACGTTGAACAACGATGACAGCAAAACTGTAAGTGAGAGCCACTGACGGTTCGACTACACGCTCTGCAAGGACGTCTGTGTTTTTGCTACAGATCAAGAAGAATTAATGTGGAGTTACGTTTTCTTTTGCTGCGTGTTTAAAACGGTGTTTCTGTTTTCCCTTTAGAACTTGAACTCCACAAGCAAGAGCACATCCAATGCAGATGGGCCCAAGTTCCCCGGAGACAAGACGGCCTCAGCACAGAACAACAACCAGAAGAAAGGGATCCAGGTGTTGCCCGATGGTGAGACCTCACAGCCAATCGTATCGCTCCAATTCCACTGAGACATCCCTTCTTAATCGCACAACTTGGGTGAGGCAGTTGGGCCCTGTGCCCTGCATTTGGGGTTAGATAATTATCGGATATGCTACAGTGAGGAAACCACAAGAATATTGTTCAGTGTGCTACAGACCATCATCATCTTTCCATTAGCTTGTCTGTGACCATCAGTTTAAAGAAATAATTGGCTTGGTTTGCTCTCCAATGCGTGCACACATTGTGGTTTAGAAATATGGAGGTTTTGACAGTAAGTAAGTATTTACTGTAGATCACAGCCCAGTTCGTGCGGTTTGTTGTACTCTGGATTGTCCTGCCGCTGCAGGTCGGGTGACGAACATTCCCTCAGGAATGGTGACAGACCAATTCGGCATGATTGGCCTGCTGACGTTTATCCGGGCAGCGGAGACTGATCCGGGGATGGTCCATCTGGCGCTAGGAAGCGACCTCACAACACTGGGACTCAATTTAAACTCACCAGAGTAAGACGGCCATTCTACCCTTGATACAGCTACTTTTAGGGTTTCACTGTCCGGCAGGTGCATGCTGACTTTTGGCTGTTTTAAAAATAGCAAACGTCAAAATACAAATGGGATTAAGAAAACAACACTCCAGTTGCTCGTTTAAATCATGTAACGTGACCCAACGTAGACATCGGAGGCACAGATGCAGGGTTTTTACAGCACGGATTAATTTTTTGGCACAACCCCAAAAAGGTCTCGGCCGACACCAAAGGAAAATCACTGGTAGTAAAAGTCAAAGAATTTACTCGAACAATAGACCTGTTTGTTTATCAGATGGTGAGAAAGGTGTAGATCATTAGCTCGACTGTACGCGGCCTGATTATACTGACATGCGTAATCGTCTTCTGAAGTCCTGAGCCAGGAAAAACCCTGCACACATGGTTACAATGGCATAAATCTGAGCTGAACTCTTCCTGTGGTTTTCACCAGATCTACCAAGCCCTCCGTTTCCCTGGAAGACCATTTAAGATTTTACTGAGTTATTAACCAGAACTGATTTGGCTCTTTGCTCGTTTAAATCTTTTGTAGAAGACATACTGCGTACCTATAGCACCAACCTTCAGTCGTATTAACTCTTTTGAAGCCATTCAACTTACTGTTCAAAGAGGAACCACCCTCAAGATTGAGATTTTTTGCAGCACAAAAGACGGATTTAAAGAAAACTATTCAAGGTAGGAAATTATTAGTGATGCACGATATGAGAATTTCTGGCCGATACCGATATTAAGATTTCTGATATCGCTGATAACCGATATTACTGATGCCGATATTCAGTTTTTGTTCACACCGAAATATGAGCATAAGTCTTCTTTGTTACGTAACAAAACTAAAACATATTTAAACATATTTAGCGTTCAAGTCCAGGACCATTTAAATAAAACATCCGTGAAATAGCAGCAATATCAAATGTAGAGACGAAGGCGCTGATGTTAGACGATCATCGGCTAAATTTGCTCATCGGACCGATATCAATATACGGGACAAAAGCACTAATATCGGCCGATACCGATGTGGTCGCCGATATATCGTGCATCCCTAGAAATTGTGTTACACTCAGCAAAGAGCACCTTTTTTTTTTTTTTTTGACAAAAACTAATACGTCAGTGATAAACTGGAAATCTATTCCTGTAATGTCTTAATTTTTACTTCAAAGCATCACCAGAGTTACTCGTTTCCTTTCTGCCGACTGCATTTTCAACATCATTGTTTAAAATTGTCGTTGTTTTAAAAGTTTGTGTACTTGCTTTCTGTTTGATCTAAAATGTGTTTAGCAAATGTTCTGCAGTCGATATTAACATTAATGAGAACTTACTGCAACTTCTTTCTTTGACAGAAACTTGTACCCCAAGTTTGCCTCTCCTTGGGCTTCAGCACCTTGTCGACCTCAAGACATCGGTAAGACGTGACTGTGAAGCGTGTGGGACAGGGTGATTCTAAAATCTGTAATCGCTGGACGTTAGTGGTTCTGAGTCGCTTTCAGCTTTGAGTGAATGGCAGGCTGTTGGCTGTTAACCTGTTGATTCAGGTTTCTATTCTGTCAAAACTCTGTGTTGTGTGATGGTAGCGAGCTGATGCTTTGATGTGAAACCGGCTCCTTTTTGGTAGAAGCACTGTATAGTTTGAGCAGGAATCTTCACATTTCCTTTTTTGCATGGCAGTAGCTTTAAAACCACACCTGTGAGATTACGTGTGCTGCTCCTGTGAGGGCTGCTAACTTGGATCTGTGTTTGTATTTTCAGATTTCCACGTTCCATCGGAATATTTAACCAATATCCACATAAGAGACAAGGTAATGATGAGCTCCAGAACAGCACCGCAGTGTCAGGATTCAGTTAATCCATGTCGGTATGAAACCAATTCTCCCTGTTCTTTGCTGTCTCGGTTCTAGTTGGCTGCAATCAAACTGGCTCGATACGGTGAAGACCTGTTGTTCTACCTGTACTACATGAATGGCGGAGATCTGCTACAGCTTTTGGCAGCAGTAGAGCTGTGAGTACTTACAGGGTTTTTTTAACGCTGCGGAGACATAATCGTGCAAAGCCATGCCATGAAAGGTCACCAAGACGAAAGCCTTGTTTGGTAAAGTTGTTTACCTGATCTGCTAATTAAGATCTGCTAACTCAGTGGTAAACACACCCATCTGTTAGCCAGTGGAAAGCAAAGCAGCGGCAAGAGAAGGTGACTTCATGCAGCTCCACTAAAAGTGAATAATAAAATAAAACTGGTATCTGCAGCAGTAAGAGTGACGCTAAAGTGAAGCTAAACTCCACAGAGATTCAGGTCGAAGCCACAGAGTTCCTCAGAGCTGAATGAAACAAAGAGTTGTAGTTTCCAGCTCAGGCACAGGTTCAGCCACTGAAGACACAGCTGAGCTGAGGGGAGGATGCTAACTGGCTAATGGACAAACCCTATTAACCTTTTCGTTGGTAATTACTGCAGACACGTTATCTGTCTGCACCCTGAGATTTACACTCTGAAACAATAGTGTGTGTGTGTGTGACAGACTTCCTGGATGAAATTTCCTGACGGCCACTGGGCTTCTTTACCTTCATGCTCCCTTTTCATTCCTCCCCTCTAAAGCTTTAACCGGGACTGGAGGTACCACAGAGAAGAACGGGTCTGGATCACAAGAGCACCTGGCATGGAGCCGACACTGAAGACCAACACCTACGAGAGGGGCACCTACTACTTTTTTGATTGTCTTAACTGGAGGAAAGTAGCCAAGGTGAGAGTTGATATTCATTTGTGAAAAGTTCTACTGACGGTTGTTGTGGGTCAGAATCATCACACTAAAACTGTGTTTGCATCTCTCAGGAATTTCATCTGGAGTATGACAAGCTGGAAGAGAGGCCTCACGTGCCAACAACATTCAACTACAACCCAGCCCAGCAGGCCTTCTAAGGCCCAACCAGCCCGACGGCTGCAGCTGCTCCTGCACTCAACACTGTTGTCCAGGAGGGGCGCTGTGGTTCATACAGCTTGGTTTTTATTCCTCGAGGATTTGGCTATTTGACTGCGGGGGTCGTTGCCACCATTAAAACTGCCCTGCCTTTCCAAATTTACATGCTGCCCAAAACACCAACACTTGTTCTGTTTTTATTCTTTATGTTCCTCCTGTTTTTTTTTTTGTCTTGTTTTGAGCAGGGTCTGTGTTATGTTTACGTCTCTGAGTCTGAAGCCTGTTTTCTCCCAGAAAGAAGGACTGACCTTGTGGCACGGGACAGTGACAGAACAAAGGTTGCACCTCATATTTACAGCAAGTGTTAAGAACAGAAAAAATGCGGGGAAAGCAAAGTTAACATTCTCAGACGCAAGTGAAAGGGTGAAAGAAATGCAATGTTTATTGTTGCACTATATTTAGTAATAAAAGAACACAAAGTTTGTTTGTGCTTTTTTATGTCAACACTCCCTGATCATTTTTGTTCTCCCTTTTCCATGATTTTGTTTCGTGTCAGGGAGTTCATGCAATGTTTCCCCACGCATCCCTTTTCATCTCACTTTTTGTTTTTTTTTCTTCAACTTCAACATCGATTCCTCCGACTTCTGTGTTTGCACCATCGAGCTGTTTTCTGTCTCATTTCTCCCTTTATCTGTCTCTCTGTGACTTCTGTGCCGGCCGAACATGGACACAAATCTGGGAGACGACTTTGGTTTCCACAAACGTGGAGAAATTCTCACAGAGGCTGAACAGCTACACGACTTTGCTCCAGAGCAAACAAACACTTTCCAGTCTTTGTTACGATTTTGTAAGAAATGTGTACATTTTTTTCTTTGCATCACATAAATTAGTATATGTATGTACGAATGTGTATATATGATTGCTATATATATATATATGTATGTATATATATATATATGACATCTATTTTGGAAGAAATTTTGCCCTGCCTTGTACCTCGTTTTTATGAGGTGAGCATGGATGCAATATGTGGACGTAACAGGAATTTTCTGGATCTGCTGGACAGGGTGTCACATGACACTGTGGGCACTTACATCAAAATAATACAAAAATAAAATGTCATTAAAGGAAAGGCCTGATTCTCAGCCAAACAACAAGGAGAAAAAAAAAAACCTCAACAGAAAACAAACGTGGAGATCATCCCCCGAGTTTCAATTCCAAAGCAAAACAAGGGATGTATTTCAACTCACGCTGTTTGAGCAGCAGTGAGCAGCAGCATTTCATAGGAAACGGAAAACTGACAATTTGAGGAGAAAAAAAATCCAGACCAATCTTGTATTTTCTGAAGTTCAAAGCTTCTTTTCTTTGTATTAAAGCAGAAAAGGCTTTCCTGAACCACTGTGTGTGTTGTTCTGTTTTCATTGAAGTCTCTGATGAACCCCTTTTCCTGGAGTTTTATTTATTCTGCACAGATTTGCACGCAGCACTGCCATCGAAACTCTTTTTATATAACACAGGTTTATTGTTTACATGATGAATCATTAATAACAAACATTATTGGAGCATGTAACCGATGTTTTAAAATCAATCGCAGTATCCTAATTTTAACACAAACTCCTAAACGAGTCATTACATTCTGCTCAAAGTGCAAGTTTTTATTAGTCTAAACAGACTCAACCGAAGTTTTATGTCCAAGCAAGTTAATTCATGGAATGTAATTTCACATGTACCACATGTCGATAGATAGAAAAATTGGGAAACAATAAAAATGTAATGATACGTCTCCAGTGCAGCAGAAAAATAACTGAACTCTAGTCCTGCATCGTACGTGTTAGGATGTATTGTTTCTAAATCTGATTATCAAAACAAGCATCCACAGTTTAGAAAGGCACATACACACCTTAATGAGTAGAAAATGGACAAAGAAAGAGCGCACAAATATGGCACAAAAAATTACACAATGAACACATTCAGAGGGAGTCCTCGTGACAGAGCTTTCGTTAAAGGCTGTCAACAATCACAACCAGCAAAGAGGCAGCAACGTAGGTCGATTAGAACAAATTAATCCACAGTCAACTCATCTCTGATCAGCAGAGGACAAACGAGAGACTTCTACTGTAGAAAAATAATCCAGTCCGCATGTAAATATATCAAAAGGAAAGGATTCGCGCTCATCTAAGACTTGTTACACCAGCTGCCGTTTTCAAATCGCTCGTGTCAAATGCTACAAATCAAACTGACTGACCAGCGGTGGGACGTTACATGGGCGTTACATGGATGTTTCTATAGAACCGAAACAGAAAAAAGACTCTTCACGTAGCAGCAATTTGCACATCCTGTCTCTAATGAAGATCACCGCGTTGTTTAAGAGGCTTAAAATGTCATCTGTCAATTGTTTTATGCAGTTTTCAATCCCTGAAGCACACACACACACAAACACAGTGCAGCTTGAGCTCTCGTCTCCAGGCGGCGCTCGCCTCACAGAGTTAGTATCCGAGAAGCGACGGATCTCACTTGGAGGCTTGTGCAGAGGGAGTGGAGCCGTCTGAAGAACCATCTGCTTTAGAAGCGTCTTCTGGTGGAGAAATGATGGAAAATGTTACCTTTGACAAACAGGCTTCATCCTTCTGAGGCCCAAAACCAGCTGACAGGTTTAAAAATCAAGTTATCTTTTTGAAAACTACAACTTTTATCACAGCCAGAAACTTAAAAAAAACAAAAACAAAAAGACTGATTTGAATTTTCAACTTTCCAGTGGTTTGGGTTTGATGGACATGTTTTCTTTTTGTCTTTAACCCTTTCAACACTACAGCCCGCTACACCGGGCCGGCATTACAACTCCTGTTCAACCCTGCAGCCCGGTACAGCAGCTCTGGTACACGGCGACTGTCTGTTACATTCATCTCGATTGTCTGTCAGTGGGAATCCCCGCATGTGAACAAGCGATTCAGTCATGAAATAAATTAAATAAATTATGCAAATGAAGTAAAATGAAGTCGTTTGACCCCAAAAATCACCAGAAAACGGGATTTTCTCTACCTCGTCTCCGAAATGTTTATGAGGGAGTAAAACTACAAGACTTTGGCTGATGTCTCAGTAGATAAGAACTGATAATTAATTGCATATATCCCAGGTAATTATGAAGTTTACCTGTTCTTTTTCACACCTGTATGTAAACGACAAGAGTGAACTTCCAGATATATTTAACCGTCAGCTCGTCTACTTTTGATCGATACCAGATGTGTAATGATGTGAAGTCTACTTAAGGATTTATGAGTGAATAATCAAAACCATATCTGATCATGAATTTCAAGCAAAGTTAGTTAGTGCTGAAGTGTATAAGGAATACACGTTTACTTAGTGTTGATAGAGTTAAATCCACAAAATTACGCTATTAATCAGATTCAAAGGTCCGTGAACTACTCAACTGGGAGACAATAAGTTGGCAACATGATCCAAATCTAACCTTACAATCACGGTGTTTTATCAGAATCACTTTATTCTACATGTCTGATTTCTCAGTTTATCCAAAAAAATGCATTATTTGCAGTGGCCAGATTCTGTAAAACAAAAACAAAACCAAACATTTTGTGCTCCTTGATGCAACTGAGGAGGCATCAGTGACTCAGCTGCAAAATGTTCCAGAACTTCTGGAGCTTTTAGGCTGAACTGCAGGCAGTGTTTACACTGAGCAGAGAGAATTTAAGTAATAACTACAGTATGTACAGTCACCATTCTTTTCCAACATCGGCAACATGTGTGAGCAGAAATGTTGGACCTGTTGGCTCCTGCTTTAAAGCAATCAATCAATCTTTTGATCTTTTTTTCAATACATATCTATGATTTATGGCATTGAGTTCCCTCTACTTCCAGCCATGCTTGTGCTGTTTTCATAGAGGTGCAGGACTTTATATGACATTGAAAGATGAGCCCACAGCGACTGAAACTGTGACAGGAGCAAAAAAAAAACAACAACCCACCAACCCGGAACTATTTGCGGTTCAAAGGGTTAGTCATCATACAGTTTTTCTATCTGCATGTGAAAAATCATCTTCAAAAAGCCCGTACAGGAGGGTGGATGTGCCAGTAGTTCTGCATAATTAAAGACTCTATTAACGACCAGCAGCTCCTAACCTTTATCTTTCTTCTCCTGAGTCTCCTCGGCTGCAGTCTTGTCGGCTCTGAAGAAGATCCGAGCGCTGCTTAAAGAGAAGTAGAGAAGCTCGAACTCCTGCAATGAAAGAAAGAAAGAAAAGGAGTTCAGAAACGTATCTGTGCAGCAGGTCCTTGTTGCTGCAGTATATATAACGCCACATTTTAAAGGTAGATGAAAGACGTCTTAAAGCTTGGCCTGTACCTGGAGGTAGACATCCAGCCTCTTCTGGGTGAGATTCATTGTCTGCAGCAGCTTTTCGTCCTGACCGGCGGACTGGATGTTCTGCTCCTTCACCACCGCACTCAGCTCTTTCTTGTACTTATCTCTGACAGCCTGGAACCAGTGCAGAGAGTCAAACTCCAGATACTGGTCCAGCAGCTTCAGAATGTATGCGACACCTGGAGGAGAGGCCGACAGGTACAGCAGCGGTAAGAGACAGAGGAGGGTATGTCAGGAACAAGAATTAAGAATGCTTCTTCATGCCCACTCACCCATTGCAAAGCCGTCGTCGGTGAACGCGGCTCCAGTTTTGTTCTTCTTGTTGAGCTTCTCCTTGCAGCTGATGGAGTGCTCCACGAAGTTCACCGTCTGTGAGTGAAATTTGTTGTATATTAAATATTGAAAATCTTGGGAGGGAGAAAAATTAAATCGAAAAAGTAGATAAAAAGAGAATATTGAGAGACTAGAATATGAAGCGTATGAGTTTGTCTGTGCACTAACCAGTGGGGGAACAATCATGTAGAAGTTCCTCAGATGCATGTTCTTTGCGCTGCGGAACTCTGGCGCAAACACCCCGACCAGCATCTTGAAGTACTCCGTGCCTTCGGCGGAGTTGCTGGTCAGATCCCCCAACACTGAATCTAGGACGCTGGAAAACACACGCATTGTGAAGGAAAGGGCTGCAGGTGCAACAGGTGACGCCTCCTGTTCATTTGTCAAGCTGCAGCGCCCCCTACAGGAGCAAAATTGACACTCAAACACACGGGGTGCATGATAGAAATATTTGAGTGAAAATCTGCAGCAGACACCCGATTAAAAACCCCTCATTCATGCAGCTATAACTAAATCAAATTAGGGCCTGCTACACCAAGGATTCACAAATTTCTCAGCCCTCAGTCATCATCCTGGGAACCACTGTGCTACACAAACACGTCCAAGTACTGCTTTACTTTGGAGTCTGGAAGGAAAGCTCTTCAGACTTCGCTTACCTCGCAGCTTTCTGGGTCTCCTCTGACAGTCCCTCCTCCTTCACCAGCTCTTCGAAGTTGACGATGTCCTCCAGGTCCGGGACGAACCTGGAGGTAACGTGGAAACATTTTTAATACTGCGTGACAAAAGATTTCAGTGAAATAGCAGCGTCCAGTCCAGACTACGAGAGAATGTCTTGGACTAAAACTGCTCTAAAAAGTAGCGCTAAGACATACAACCTGCACTTAATTAGGTCGCTCTTTTACCTGATGGCACTGCTGCAACAGTGGAGGCCTCCAGAGCGGATCATACGCACGTAGCCCATGGCGTTACCTGAAAGAAAACGGGGTCAAGCGGTGTTGTCTCTGCCAGCACCTGCAGCTGAATGTCTGTGATTAGACACCAAGAAAAGCTTCTCACCAATCTGGCTGATGAGCTGTCTGAACTGGTCCAGGTAGCTCTGTCCATCAGGAGTGATGCCCAACTTTCTGATGCCACGGTTAAACTTCTCCGCTCGCTCGAATGGGTACTGCAACAAAAAGACAAACAAATAAAGTTGGACAACAGCTGGCAGGAAGCTACAGAGTATAAAACAAAACTGTTAATTTAAATTTCAGGTCCAAGAGCAAGAAGACAAGAAAAGCTTCTGGATTTACTGACAGTCAATAAATGTCAGTTTCATTTTCACAGGCTGGTTTCAGGTTATCATACATGGGGCCCACCATTTGTGCAGTATCTCTCTATCAAGCATCTGGTGTAGGGCATAGTGTAATATTGCTGGTGTTTATGTTCTATAATCGGTAAAATGTCTGAATTTGGAGAAAAGCTTACCTTCTGATCAGACTGGTCCTTTGTTTCTCTGAAGTAGCGGATGTCCTTGATGAGTCTGGACTTGATGTGTTCGTCGTACATGAACTGGCTGAAGATGTAAAACTTCTTCCGCAGGAACTGGTAGGTAAAATTCACCTGAAAACAAAAAAAGACAAAAGATGTGCAACAGGTGGGACAAAAGCCTTTCATACATCCACATCTGAGAGAATAAATACAAAAGGAGACACGCTGCTGTCTTTCCTGTGAACTCACTGTGGTGTTCATGATGCCTGTGCCGTGTGTCCGGATGGAGTTGGCGATGTGGCGGATGTTGATGGTGTTCAAGTGCTTGTTGTTACTCGCCTTCTCGATGAAGATCTGTTGGAAAACAACGATTTCAGTGCCAAGTGAACGGATAGATGCATGTGAAGATTCTCAGGCGTCTAGATGATGTTATATAAGAGCCAAAACAAAGGAAACTGGACTCGCTTTAGTTTCTAGACGACCTTTCACGTCTCATATTAAACTGGCCCACATATTTAAAGGTTTTGCAATTCTAATCCAATAAACTTTTTGTGAAATTCAAGAACTGTCCTTACACAGCTCTCTGTGTTCGTGAACAACTCCTCAGTGTCAGCTTAGTTTTTGTCACCACATATCAGCAAGTTCCAATGCAGTCTTGATAAACCTCCTCAGACGGATTAACACTCAAACCCTGAATGAGGTTCAAGGACCCAACAAGAGGTTTTTGTCTGGGATGCTTGACTCGTTAATTAAAACTGATGAAGCCTTCAGGATGGGAAGTGAATGCAGTCGCCTTTGTTTTTGCACTTTGATAACACAGAAAAAACAATACTTGGCAGTGTCAGAGTGAGACGTCTAATATGGGGTCTAACCTGGTTGTTGAGGTTGTAAAGGTAGCGTGAGACAAAAACATGAATGTTCCTCATGATCTCCAAAACATCCAAACCCTGTCAAGAACACACAAAGGACACAGTTCATGAAATGCTTTTATAAAAGTCCACCTCTGCCATGATGTGTGACGTTTAACAAGCCAGACCTGCTCCAGTGTCTGGCTGGGCAGGTGTGCCTCCGTCATCGTAAGTCCGTAGCGCTGCGTAGCAAGGTTTCTCATCTCGCTGTAGGTGGCCCAGTCATGAAGCGCCACAGTGGTCAGGTTGTAGAAGGTTTTATCCAGGTAGTGGGTCACGTAGGCTGCAAGGATGATAAAAAAAGAGGACAAATACCTGTCATCTTCAGCGCTCTCTTAGAGTTTAGCAGCAGGTGTCAGCCTGACACACACGACACTGTTCACACTGAAATTACTTATTTAGTTCTATGACACACAGGTTACAGATAAAGGTTAATTCATGGTTCCTGTATCCATGTTTGCAGACAGCTGTGGACTTGAACTTAGAAGAGTATGAACATGTATCTGTGCACTAAAATTAGGGGCATGTCTGAACCAGAACACATGATGGCAACCTCCTGACAGCAAGAAGAGCTTGTTTGCTTATTGAGTTTGGCTGTACAATATGGAAAATGCCCTGTCCTTCCCTCCCAAAACAGGGATAGTTTGTGTAGTTGCTTAGCAAGAACAGGGCAGAGGATACAATACATACAATACATCATGACATAATGTGTAAATAGTGCACGTCATGAGCGTACAGTTTCTCAAACCCTGACAGACACACAAACCTTGAATTTGTCTTGACACCACACAGATCTAAATTAATTATTTTTAATTATAGGGCACGTCTTAGCATTCAGCTGAGTGCAGTAGATGCTTTAAGAAAAGAGTAACGTTCACAAATAGCTGTACTGACAACAAAAACTAATTAAAAGGTTCCAGTATCCACAATACAGCTTTGAACAGCTTCACAGAAAAAAAGTCTCTTGGATACTCTACTAACCACAAGTGTGCGTGTGCATGAACATGTGCGAACAGTGTGTCTGCACCTTTGATGTGAATGAAGCGGTTGAAGAATCGGATGGGTTTGAGGGAGAAAAAGTGGGCCAGGTCCTTCATGCCGACTTTAAACGGGTTCCTGTCGTCCAGTTTCAAGTGGGTGTGAACAGAAAGACGCAGGTCCTTCTCAATCTCCTTACACAGTTTGTCGAGCAGGTGCTAAAGGAAAACACAGAGACTACGGTCATTTCTTACACATGAATAAATGTCTGCATCAAATATTCTAACACTTGCACCACACACTGTACATTTTCTCTTCGTCTGGCATATTTCATCTGTTCTCACCTCGTTGAACACATCCATGATCTCCTTGTCGTAGCTCTCCAGCAGCTGGTCACACGACTCCATGTGTTTGGCGTGCAGCATGGATGGCACGCTGTCCCTCAGTGCACTAAACATGTACTGCTCCACCCGACCACAGGCATCATGTAGGTGAGCAGGAACCCAGAACAGACAATCATCAGCAGAAGCAAAAAAAATGCAACAATTACAACCACATTAAAACAAAGAGAGAACAACTGACATAAATTGTTGTGCATTACGTTTCAAATCTTCAGCTTCGTGTACACTAGAGGCCTGTCTGCTTACGTGTATTCGTGCTGCATCCACAGCGTTGTCGTACACGTCGTCTAGGTAGATGGGAAACACAGCTCGTTGCCAGTAGAGGAAACTACAGTCACACTGCAGTTTGACCCTGACACACAAAAACAAAAAACAATCTTTGAGAATGATTCAAGAATTTTACAGCAGGTCAAAGAAAACATCTAATTACTTCCATCAATGTGACAATCTGTGCCATAATCTTACACACTGATCTAACAAGGTGATGTTTGAGCACAACACTGGATTTCTATTTCACAGGATGTTAAACGCTGCCTGCCACGTTGGCTCAACACCAATCAGAAAAACATCTGGAGGTTTTCTACACTGCTTGAATGATTAATCACTTTGCCAGCTCTTGGCAGACGAAGCAAAAGTGGATTATGTCATGCGCTGCTGCCTGGAAATTTTTCTCTTGAAATTTTGTCCAACATGAGACGAGCAAAGAAACCCCACCTTTCACTCAGCTCGCTAATCAGATCGAGCTTCTTCAGCACAAGCTGCAGCGGAAGCAGCTCCTCATCTTTGAAGGTTTTCTACAAGAAAGTTAATACAACTAAGAATCAAATGGAGAAAAAAAAAAAGGAAGCATGAGTACGCGTAATTACTGACATCTCTGAAAAACGTACCAGCTGAGTGCCGACACACAGAGCCAGAGACACCACGAGGCGTCGCTCCTTCGTGCTCGGTCCACTCAAAGCATTTTCTGCCAGAACCAAAGACGACAGCACGTCCAGCCGCTGCTCGCTGTACTTCTTGTCGGAGATCACCCTTTTCTGCACGGAGGAGAAAACATTGTGTCACATAAAATAGGAAATGTGCTCTAATTAAACAACGATAATTAGATTTATCGCCTGTGTTTTGCGTACCTTGGCCATGCCGATAGCGTTGAGAGCCTGTGACTGCAGCTGCTGCGTGATGTGAGAAACAGAGTCGGCTACAACCATGGACCGCCTGTGAAACGTGTGCTCCACAGCCTGAGGGGGAGAGTCGCATGACACAGCCTTGTTAGTTTTAATGAAACAGACAATACGTGTTCTGGTGAAGAGCGTGAACACACTCAAAAGCACTCGTACGCACCTTGAGCAACTCAACCAGTCGACAGAGCGCTTTGACAGAGGTCTTGGTCATGGGCCGCTGCATCGACATGTACATGTTCATGGTGGTCTTGATGATGGTGCTGATGCTGTACGCGTACAGGATGCCCTGTGAGGGACGGCAAACACAGGAGGAGGCTGTCAGTTAACTCATATGTGTCTGCACTGAAACAGGAAGCAGTTTAGATAAATACATCAGTGAATCAATAGTTATTTCTCTGTTTCTGGAAAATACGCTCATTTAAAACTGGATTTAAACGTGAATAGATATAAGTGCAGAGAATTAGTCTTTGCAGTCTCATGCTCTGTCGTCCTGCTGAGCATTGCTAAAGCATAAAACTGCTCGTTAGAGGTCTTCACAGGTCCACGTAAACCCTGGGACTTGAGACGCACTGCAGGAGCCCTTATCTTCACTATGTTTGATGCAACAAGACTGCAAAGCTGATTCTAAACAACTGCAATCTGTCATCGTGACAGCAAGTTGACATTCAACCTGAAAAAATGAGTGGATTAGCCGTGCTGCTTCAATCAGCACGACAAGAATAACAGAAAATTTGGACGCTACCATGAGCGGCCAAGCGACGACTACACAAGGTTTTATTTTGAAAAATAGTAAATTAACATCTTAGCAGCAGTTAGCGGTGAAACTGGTCCGAGCTGGTCTGTGTCTCCCAGTCGGGATACGGTCTGTCTGGGTTCTGCATGAATCTGGCTTTCAAGTCATAGACAGGTCCGATTTGGTTCCAGGTAGCACATATTCAGGTCTTTTCTGGGACCTGTGAAGACGTCTCCTGTCAGTACTTACCTGCACAAACACATTACACCTGCTGTTAAGGTCTTCTGCCAACTTGTCACTTCTATGCTCCTTGGACAAGATGGATTCCATCTTCATCATCCAGGAAGTTACAAACACGTAGTAAGACTGAACATCCCTGAAGAGTAAGACAGAGGAAATAACTCTTAATCTCAGCATCATATGTCAATGGAATAAATCCTGCAGATTTTCAGTGCTACTAACTTGGTTAGTGTCTGAGCTCTTTGCTGCAGGTAGGTGTCTCTCTGTGCTCTGATGGCCTGCAGGCTCTTCTTGTCCATCAGTTTCGCTGCAGCGGGAACCTTAGCAGTGAGGAAAGTATCCGGAAACCAGATGATGTTTGCGATCAAGGTGACAGCTGGAACCTGTATGAAAATATGGAGACAAACCCACATGATCACGATGCTGCAATATGAAGACAAAACTAACAATGAGTGAGGGCTGTTTTAGAGACACTAAGAAAGAAGGCCAACAACATAAAAACAACCTTTTTACAGACATCGAGCAGAGACTTGTAGAGCTTCTTGTCGACACTCCTGAAGATGTGAAAGTGAAGCACAAAGAGACCGCAGACGCCAGCGTATTTGTCTCTCTGGTCGATTTCTGAAGGTTCACCTGGAAAACAAAGCCGAGACACAGTCATCAATCAATCTGAAGCTGAAGGAGAAAGTAAGTGAAAGAAGTCTAGAAGAGAAACTGACCAATTTTGGATTCAACGTTTGTGAATATGGTGCGAATGTTGAAGGCGAACTCCTCAGCGAAGGCACTGTTTTTGGCAACAGCTACTCCTTCCCCTGGATCATCAAACCTCTGCTCCACACAGGCCTGGAACACATCACGAGGTTGATCGGAGCCGAGTCTTAAAACAATCTATGTTTACAGTCATCTGTTTGCACACTACTAATAGAGGTCTGAGAGAAAAGACGTCACCTGCAGTATCATGCCATCCAGCAGCTGGCCCTCCAGCTTGAGCAGGAGCTTCTCGAACGGTTTCAGTTTCTCCTCAGGGATGGAGAACTTCCCAGGGTTATGGTGTACAGATTTCAGCAACCTACATGTAAGAAAAAAATATATAAGTGAGCACAAAATGAGTGTGCTGAATGACTTAATGGTTACAGGTGTAAAAGCAGGTAGAAAATTACAGAAAAAGTATTTTCTTGATTAAATGTAAGTATTTTATTGTGTTAAAAACAAAAAAACTCAAATGCCGTACAAAGCTAAACTATGTCGACAATAGTAATAATAGACAAGGAAGCTATACTTTTATCTTTTTGCTTTGTTAAATGTTGTTGAGTAGAAATAATTTAAACAGCTGTGAGAAAAAGAAAAACGCCTGACCTC
>NW_007578218.1:198210-213532 GCF_000690725.1 Stegastes partitus
ATGGCAGTGTTCAATGTCAGGGGATTTCCACATGGGGGAGCAGCCGACTTGTGGACACATGGTGGGGTTTTCCAACTCAACGGTAGCGTCTGTTCATGAACCTGCCTCAGTTTGCTGCATTTTGCTGGAAGTGCAGTAAATCTACTGTAATTTTGAACTAAGTTTGTTTTGTAGGAGACATAAAGATTGACCGGACCGTCCGAGGAGATTAGCTGCAACACCTTCTTAAATTAATGATATCTTCATTCATCAGTAACAAACTGAGAGCTTTTCCTGCCTGTATTCACTTTTACAGACAGTATAGACTTGATTGAGAGCTGCTCTTTAAAGTCATCCTGAATGTCTGCAAGTTTTAAAAGAGGTAGCTTCATCTCAGTGAACCTGCGGTTGAGATACAGAAATCAGAAACTGTATTTTTTAGCAGAACTCAGACAACTTCAGAGGGAAAAGGAGCTGGCATTGAGGAGTGTGGACACAATGCTGTACAGAGACACAAAGTACACACTGGAGAAAGAAATTAAAACAGTGAAGGCCGCTTCATGCTTGAATGAGCACCCTGGACACGTTTCTGTAAAAGTTGCTAAAGCAATCTTACTTGGACGGACCTGGTAACATTGCTGTATTACTTTTAACACAGCACGTGATTAAACTAAAAGACACAAACAAGTGATGGCGAGGAAGCCTTCTTTCACATGTCAGCACCAACACTGATGCTGCTAAAAGTCAAAATCACAAAACACCTCTCTGTTCTGAAGGCCAGAATGCCGCCACTTTAGCAGACGGATGAAGCCATCAATGTTACGCATCCCCTGTCTGAAAGGGGCTACAGACTAAAAAGCCCCAAGGCAAGAAAAACGCTTGCATTCAATTGATCTTTCATTCACCAACAACTTACTCTTTGTGCCTATGGAAGCATTCAGGGCAGTAGTTTGAGCCTTGAGCCCAGTCTAGCCGCTCCCTCCCCCACTCTGCCTCTTTCAACTCTCCATCCTGTCGACCATAAAGCCGGCCATCAGTGGGGTGTCGAGGAGACAAAAGATGTGAGAAACTCCAGGCTCAAATCTTAACTCACCAACCGATCCAACACCCTGCTGTGATCAATCAGCAACACGAGTACCACTACACCTTTGTTTGAGTTTGCCTATCAGTTCGATCCCCAAAAATTTATATATATACATTTTTTTGGGTCAGAATGGGCATTAACTCCTCAAGACAATAAGATAAGTCCTCATAAATCTGTGCTTTTTCCTGCTATTTCTTTATTAGGTGAACAGAATTGTCTATCATTGTTGAATAAATGCAACCCCAATTAACAAAACCAGTAAAAAAAAATAAAATAAAATTACATTTTTAATTCCTATCATTTTGACACTGGTTGAAACTTCTTTGAGAGAAAAGGATGAGAGTTTAGGAGACGTTTGCAAAGGTATATAAGAAGATGTAGCGCACTTTTAGTCAGTTATAATCTCGAGATTGTGCTCACGTTTGTTGTGACTCAGTCGGCCTGCTGTGGGCCAGTGATGATCAGGCAGCTTTGCCAAACATGTAGTCAAAAAAAAATCACTTCTTGTTTAAATGTTGGAGTCCTCAACGAAGGTTTTCAGGAACAAGTCTTCAAACAGTTTGATGTGAATCATGTTTATTCAGTACCTATGCAAACTGCTCCCAAACTCTCCTCCTTTTCCTGGAAAACCCCAACTCATTCTTTTTAAGAACAGACATGTTATAATTAAGTATGCTTCGAGCAATTATGTATTCTGAATCTGTATTTTGCACTGAGCCTATGATTCCGTTTTCCTACTGAGAACAGCACACGTCCTTGAAGATAATGTGAGAACCGGTTCACACACTTGGAGATAGCGGAAACTCCTCTTTTCTATCAGATACGATTGTTACTTTAGCTACACGCCGTACCAACAACATCCACACATGTTGCTTACCAAATATCAAGGACGTGGACAGAGCACAGAAGGATGCCTGTCCACGCCATTGGTAACTGGCCAGTTAAACTCGGGAGCACACAAATCTTATCTATGTTCGGGGCAGGCCCAGCCCACGAAGATATCTGTAACCGGGAACCAAAAAAACTCAGTTCAGCTGGACATGAGATTCGTCTCTGTCCCTCTGAATTCCAGCGCTGCAAAACTTTACCTGTGACCGAAATAAATAAATTTTACAACTGACAACTGAAGATTTCTCCGGCTTGTTCTTGGGCTTCCAACTAAAGAATCGGGTCTAACAGACATAACTGCAGTAGACACTTTGAACATCACTGAGCTCTCCTGTGTCCTAACTTTCATGTATTACAATGCATCTTTGCACAACTGCACAGTGTCAACACAACGGAATAATACATCCTATAAATAATAGATATTACTTATATCTTTCCTCAAACTCTGCTTCATAGCTTCACATTCATACATCCAACACTGCGGGCTCCCCTACATTAGACGACTCTGTTTGTTGTTTTCCTAATTTTTATCGTCTCCTTATTTTAACAGCAAACTTTTTAGAATTTATGTAAACAGTCTGTATATTTGTCCAGTCAGTTGAATGTGTCACATGTTGTGCACACACTGAGACAGATTCCTTGCATGTGTGACAACTCGGGGAAAGCCAGTGATTTCACAGATTACAGCAGACGTGAGTGTGTGTGTTCACCTTTTGTACATCTTCCAGTGATCTTTCAATGTGCCGTGATTTTCCATGATCTCATCGAGAGTGAGCAGGACCACTAACAACTCCCCCAGATGTTCGTACACAATCTGCAGAGGGGACGCAGAACGGAGATGACAGGAAAGGCTTCGGGTTAAAGTGAATACGGACTGAAGTCGTGGATAATCATCACCAAATCTTTAAACTCACCTGGAAATGGACACCCGATGACTCGATGATTTTAGTTGCGCCCCTAAGAAGGAAGAAGAAAGACACATTCATTAATATTTCCTTATAACAGCAAACAATGTGATAAGCTCTTAAAAGCACAGACTGACGTTGTGTCACTGTGAAAACATAGTCCTGGTCACCATTGTGAAGGAAAAATTACTTTGCTCTCTCTGGAGTTAGGCCTCTGGAGATGATACTGAACTTTTACCCTCTAACTCCTCTCCTGACCTCCCAAGTAGAGGTTGCATGATATCAGCCTGTAATATCTATAACAGATGTTTACCAATCTACAAATCTTCTATAGGTTCTTGACCCCATATAGATCTACTGAAGGAGGACAGGCAGACACTCCCTGCGCCCCTCAAGGCCAGATTGCTCCAAGGCACCAAGCAATCCTTTGTTTTCCTTTCATCCATAAATCTAGATATGGTCTCCACCGGAGAACGATATAAGACTGAACCTAGAGAGAACCCACGCTGCACGGGGAGAACATGGAGACTCCACGCAGAAAGATCCCGGGTGTCCTCACCGGGACACGAACCGGCGACCTTCTAGCTGCGAGACAACGGTGCTAACCACCGAGCCAGCTTGCAGCCCACAAAAATGAGTGTGGTTTGTTTTTGTTTTTAAACAAAGTCCATAATTTTTTAAAATCTCATGCCAACACCTTTTTTTCTTTCTTTATGTGATAATGACCATTTGTGTTGTGTGCAGGTTCTGAACATCTTCATGCAGCTCTCTGTAGTGAAGTTGAGGAACTCAAGTGTGAGCTAAGAACTGTTTCTGCTCTGTGCTGTTGTGATGTTAGTTTGTGTGTCCGGTCAACAGTCACGAAACCCATCAGTGACTGCTGGGTTCACTCTGTTAAGTTGTCTCATGTACAGTGCATTAAAGGCCTCTCTCTACAATGGGTGTATTTAAACCATTCCAACGAGAACAGTGCGCTGACTGTGTGACATTACTGTCCTGTGTTCATGGATCTTACTTGTTGCTGTTGTAGAGAGCAGCCAGCTGATGGACGATGCTGACCACCACTTCGTAGCATCTTGACACAAAGCAGGACAGTTCCTATGAAAAGGACAGAGAGAGACTCGAGCAACTGGGCTTCAGTGAACAATGTTATGGCAATCGTTATATGAAAACTCACCTGTAGGAATGAGATGAACCTGCCCATCTGAATCTGAGACTCTCCTTCAACAACACTGGTGTCAGACACTGCCACAAAGAAACACATATATGTCTTATTTTTATCTGTTAATTAAGAAGCAAACTTTGAATAAAAGTAAACAACAATAGCTGACAGATTACCTCCCTCTCCGTAGTACAATAAGCCGTTGTAGAACTTGGTTTCTGCCTGCAAAGGAACAGAAATCCATGGCATTAGTATCTCAAAGAACAAAACAAACAAGGGGTCACAAAGTGTTTTAATACCAGTGGTGTTACTGTTTATCAGATGGTGGCGATAACACAACAGTTAAAGCCAGCATGAGGAAGCAAGCACATGGAAGAAGAAGCTGCTAAACCTGGACGTAAATACAACTACTTGAAAAAAAATCAGTTTGGCAAACAGTAACTGATGCAGTAAATGCACTCAACTCATTCGTCAGACCTTAGGAATACATGCAATTGTTTCCCACAAGAAAACTCCACAAAACCCCTTTAAGCATGCTGATATGATTTTTAAAAATACACAAACGAACCTCACAATAGCACAGAGCAGAGACAGTTCTTACCTCATACTTGAGCTTCTTAACTTCACTACAGAGAGCCGCATAAACTGTGATGACTTTGTTCAGAACCTGCACACAACACAAACGGTCGTTATCACATAAATGGGAAAAAAAAAAAAACTTTGTGGACACAAGATGGAAAAAAAAAAAAAGACTTTGTTTTATTTACCTTGTTGTCTGTTTTAATCAACTCTAACAAAGACGACTGCTCATAAGGGAGAAGCTGAAACAAAACAGAAGGAAGGAAGGAAATTATACAAGTTGAAATTGTGTAAAAACGACGGTAGCCTTTTCAGTTCGATGTACTGCCACTGGGTTGTGGTGTTTTACCTTCAGGGCGATGGGGTCCAGAGTGAAGTCCCACACATCTCCGATGGAGTCGTCCAAAGCCTCTTCGATTCCCTTCAGCTGAGACGTGTACTCCTCCAGAAACTTACTGTAGTTCTTCAGCTGGACCTCTGTGTGTATCTCTGTTGGGTGGAAGGTTTCACATTTGCAGTGACAGAGAGTAAATATTCATGACTGTAATGCGGAGTGTTGTGTAAATGATATATTACTCGAAACATATATAATCATTTAAGTATAAAGAACAATAATGCTTAATCTTGAGGGTTTATTCATTATATGTTCCTCATTATAATGTTGATTTATAAAGATTTGTGTGCTTGCAAGGTATGTTGTTCTGCAGGACAGGGTTCTCGTTCTCTCAGATGACTGTGTGACTGCGAGATAATCCGATAACCGATAACCTGGACGAGCTGCGGATGTGGACAGGATGTAAAGATAAGGGGCGTACATCCCAGGGAAGGAACAAACGAACAACGGACAGAAAGATGGGAAACAGCTTATGTGACATTTTGTGCAACCTGTCATGTGACTGAACAGCATAAGAAAGGGTCGGAGGAAAAGGTCTTAGTCTCACTCTGTCTGATGCAAGGGAGAGTCTGACCCAGAGCTCTGTAATGCAATATTCAGTGTGTGATTAAACTGATTAATTGAGACCGCGCTGAATTTGTTTCGTCTTTATAAACGAACACGCGGAGAAAAGAGAATCTTCTCCAACAGGAGATTCTTGTCTAAGGTTGAATGATTTTTAGAAAATATCTCACTGTGATTTTTTTTATTTTTTATTTTTGGACAAATATTACGATTTGATTTACAATTTTAGTTTTTTAGTTACAATCTGGGTCTGATGTGCTGCAAAATGTACAGAATAGGGGTATTAAATAACAAGACTAGGGTTGCGTACATGCCTTGATCACCTATTATACATTCATCATAGAGCAACTACCCTTTTAAGTGTCAATCTGCTCCAAATATAAAAACTAAATTACAGCATTTGTGTCATTATTTAACAGCCACATCTCATACATTCCTAACTTTCAGTGTATTAAACTGCTATTCTTATTTGTAAGTGATTAACTGTTTAGTCCTACTTGAATCTGTAAACTTTCTGTTGCTTTGTACGTCTAGTCTGTTACCATTTTACAGAAAATAATGCATTGTTTTACTCTGCAGATATGTATTACTCATAGGGGTCCTTTATAAATAGTGTAATAAAGCCATATTTCCCTACAAAACTTGTACTACCTTTATTATGTATATGTAATAAATACTGTAATATATTAATTATAAACTCTTGGAATAATGGTGTCACATGTTTATATGTGGTGAATAATTAAGAAGTCACACTGCAATGAATAAAAACACTGCATTAATTGAATAAGTCCTGCATTAAAAATGACAAGAAAGCACTACAAGGAAAAGTATTTAAAGTGGGAGTAGTGGGGAAAGTATTTAAATGATGTTTATGTTCAACTAGTAAAAACAGAGCTTTAGCTAGCTCACAGCAAGCTAAGAAGCTACCAGCGCTAACATTTAGCTTTAATATTGACAGTTAAGGGCCAATGTTTACATGGGCTGCTAATAATCGAAACCAGCTAGCGTGAGTATTTCTATTTCGTGTGCCGGAATGAGGAAGAGGAAGCAAATACACAAAGGAAAACCCAAATTATTTGGCAGTTTTGCTTCCTTTAAAAACACAAATAAACGGAGTCACGTTATCTGAGCTGTCAAAAGTAACCGACCGTCTGTCAGACTGACCAGCTGTATGTGACAGGAGCCGTTAGCTAACTTAGCCCCCGCTATCCCCTCACAGCACGACATTCACACTTCACTTCACATTACACATCAACTAGACATTGCGCCAAATTATCCCCAGCAGGTGCATTTAACGAGAAAAACGTTTAAATTTAACAGCAAGAGGTGTTTTCCTCCAGTAAATACACGAAGCCCGGTGCTGAAGCATCTTTGCTAAGCTAGCACTGGATGCTAACGTAGTGAACTTTAGCCCGTCGCTGTTTTTCTCAGGTCGACACGGAGCACTTACTCTGAGAACCGTCGTCAAAACGGTCAAACTCCCAGTCTGGAGCGATGGTTTCTACCGCCATACTGCCGCAACTGTTGTCCCAAAACCCCCCAACACAGTGCTGTTAAAAAGTCGGGCTACACGATCCCATGATGGATCTTATGATTTTTGTGAATGGCCGCAAGTGCTCATGGGATATGGAGTCCAGAAGAGTTGACTGTCAGAGGAGAGATAGATAGATAGATAGATAGATAGATAGATAGATAGATAGATAGATAGATAGATAGATAGATAGATAGATAGATAGATAGATAGATAGCAGCAATTTTTCCACCTTATGTCTTTGACCCGCATGATTTGCAAGAACACTGCATGTTTTTTGTGCACTGATTTCCTTATTTTTCTTAAATCTAAATATCTATAGCTACAATTTCCAAGTTATTTCAGACTGACATGAATATAAAATGGGAGACACTGTGCTCTACGCAAAGTGAGCTGATCCCACGTCCTTTTCTATGCTTAATCCACTCTTAATATTACCACAGTTTTTATAGCTACAGTCATATTTAAAGGTTTTGCTTAAAATACTTGTTTTCGTTAATTACGTTCAGTAGTGATTCTGGTGACCGACAACCAGTAAATGTCCAGGAGAAGAGATGCGGGTGCTGGTAAGGAGAAAAGGTTCACTCATAACACATGAATAACTGAATAACTAATAATAATCATGTCAAATTCAATTCAAATCAAAATTAAAATCCAAAATCAAATCAATAAATCAACTATATCTAGTAATAGGAAGGCATCCATACACACAATATTGCCGAAGCTGCACATACCCTGCTGTGAAATGAAGAAATCTCCCTCATAAAACACTTGACATGACAGAAAAGTGGCGTGACTTGGGGTAAACAGTTCAGACTTTCAGACACAGTGAAATAAAACCCCAACATTTTTGACCAGCTATGTATATATACCATAATTTTGAGGACTTTAACACATGTAAATGTAAAGTTCCATCGAGCGTCAGGTATTGCTTGTAAATTCTACGGCTTGTCCCTACACAACCATGACAGCCTGGTTGTAATACAGTCACAGGCCAGCACTGCACTGCTCCTAACAAACAACTGTCAAGTATGTCATGCTGTCTGTCTTATACAAGCTGTGACTGTATTTGTGTGTTGTGTGTGTGTGTTTGTGTGTGTGTGTGTGTGTAGGGGGTGGGTAGGGGCACAGCGGAGACTCAACACACCATTCAGATGCCGACCGAGGCCACGAGGAAGAGTCACGGTCAGCAGCAGTGTGCCAGAACAGATGCTGCTTCATCTCCTGTGTTGTAACAAAAGGGTAAGACGCTTTTATTTATTCCACAGGTTGTATAATTAGGTGGCTAGCACTGTCGCCTCGCAGCTAGAAGGTCGCCGGTTCGCGTCCTGGTGACGACATCTGAGATCTTTCTACGTGGAGTTTGCATGTTCTCCCCGTGCAGCGTGGGTTCTCTTCAGGATCTCCTCCCACAGTCCAGAAACATGTTGAGGTTAATGAAATTGTCCGTAGGTGTGAATGTGAGTGTGCTTGGTTGTCTGTCTCTAAGTGTAGCCCTGTGATAGACTGGTGACCTGTCCAGGTGAACCTGCCTTCACCCTGAGTCAGCTGGGATAGACTCCAGCCCCCCATGACCCTAGTGAGGATTAAGCGGTGTATAGATAATGGATGGATGGATGGATGTCAAACTATCACCAATTCTACAAAAGATATTCAGAAAGTGTTTGGTTATTAAATGAATGCATTGGCAGAGATGCTGAGGAAGATGACGACATACCAAGAGGAAATAGGCCTTGCCAATTAATCTTACACGGCAATTAAAACTTTCTCTGAAGTTCTTATGCTGACCTCAATCCTTTGATCTTGACCTTTGAGTTGATTTGTGCTCAGCTGCAGAAATCCTGCATGTAGTTATGTTTGTTTGATGTTCTCTGCTTTGCTTTAGCATCTCCAGATATATGGGTTAAACACTGATAACATAATCACCCAGCCTTGAATCATCGACTTTTTAATAAGAACGGGGAATGCTTGTCTTCATAGTTATCTATATGACACTATATTTCATAGAACAAAGTTTGAATGACTTATACCACATCTACCAGATTTAAAGCCTTTTCTACAGGAGTGGAAACAAAACCCACATTTTCAACAATTCCTTCCTTCTAACTTGATAACATCAGCTGTTCACTACCTGCTCATCTCTTAGGAATTTCAAATGAAGCGTATTGTCTCCGTCAGACAACGCAGCCTCAGTGCTGCTGATGGGAAACAGGCATGAGGAATGATAATGCAGGCGATCCGTGCCATCAGATGACTCTGAAACAGACCTTATTCATGAGCCGAGCTGTCTATATGCTAAAGTCGCACACTTGACTTCTTCATGGAAGAAGGGGGAGGAAGTTGGGGGAGATTTTGTATGCTGGTAGTTACAGCTACTAAGTTGTATTTCATTGTCAACCAGTGTTCTTCACAGCAAATCATTCTTGGTGTTGCTCATTTTCTTTTTATCTTTGTGCTCACAGCCTCAAGCCGGAGCAGCAGGATCGACACCCTGACAAACTTTGCGCCATGGTTGTCCCAGAGTCACAGGATAAGAAACTGTCCCAAAGCGGCTCTGTGGGCCGGAGCCAACAGCACAGTGCCAACCCGTCTTCATCCCAGCCCTCTGGAAGTCCACAACATCTGAGCTCGAATGGAAATATACCACCGGTCAACGCAGGTCTCCATTACGAGTCGCAGGACTACACCGAGACAGACTCTCTGCTCCCCAATGAGCTCTACAGCGGATCGAGGTTCAGCAGATCCACGAGAGCGAAGGATGCGGGTGGCTCAGGTGCACCCGGGGAGTCACTCTGCTCCATGGTGCTGCAGATCCTGGTGCCATTTCTGCTGGCTGGACTTGGGACAGTTTCTGCTGGGATGCTGCTTGAAATGGTTCAGGTGAGGAAACGAGGAGACAGAAGTATGTTGATCTCATTTCAAGTCTTTTAAGGATTATAAAAAATAAAATAAATTAAAGATATTAAGAGCAGAAAACATTCTCCTTATGCCAGGAAGCAAAGAGATGAAGAGAGGTGAAACAGGTGCAGACAGAAAAAAGTGTTAAAAGAAGAGAGAAAGGAAGAATGAGAGTCATGAGATTATATTATGTGACATGACAACAGAATATATGAGGCAAAAAATAGGGATCTGATGTGGTAGGATTTGGAAAATGACGAGAGGGACGAGGATGATTATTTGATTGTGACACGTTTAAACTAACCGCACCATGCATCGTACACAGCCTCAGCTGAACGTGAAGATGATTTATTGTGTGTTTGTGGTGTCGGTTTCGATTGCTCGTATACAACAACTTTACGACGGTGTGTTGTGTTTTCATGGCAGAACTGGGACGTGTTCCAGGAAATCACAGAGATCTTTATTCTGGTACCGGCTGTTTTAGGCATGAAGGGGAACCTGGAAATGACTCTGGCCTCAAGACTCTCAACCGCTGTGAGCGTGCGCATGCAAACACACACACACACACACACACACACACACACACAGACACGTGCACACATGCTGGAAATTGAATGAAAACACAAACCTCTTATCAGAAAACTGGCTAAAGGGAAAAACCACAGCACAGCAATGCATCGACAGGCTGACTACAACCTCTTTCTCCGAACTGTATTTTTGTCTTCTTGCATCTCGGGTGTGAAACTCCTCACTGACCTGCGAGAGCAGCAGCAGATCGCGTTGCAGCAAAATATCCTGCAGGACAAATGACGCTAACAATAGCCCAACAGTTCACATCTGACATCACTGTCCTCTAAAAGGGGAGATCATCAAATGTGATGATACAAAAATTATTTGCAAAATCCTGACATTTCTAATTTCTCTGTGTCATAGATCTACACTATTACACTCTATTTTGAAGTAGTATCCACATTATTTACACGTTTGTGCATTAAAATCCAGTTTATTGAGGGATTTGTGCATTAATATCTGGATTTTTGACACTTCTGTGCATTAATAGACTGTGAATTAACACCTTTGTATGTTAACATCCAAGTTTTTGACACTGTTGTATATTAATTATTGTAAATTATTGACAATTTTGTGCACTATTGTTCAGGTAATTGACACTCCTGTGCCTTAATATCCAGGTTTTTGACTCTTTTGTGGGTTACCATCCAGGTTTTTAACAATTTTGTGCATCGATAGCCAGTTATTTGACATTTATGTGCATTATAATCCTGGTTTTTAACACTTTGACATGTTCCTTATCAGGTTATTGACAATTTTGTGAATTAATTTTCAGGTTGTTGACACTCGTGTGTGTTAGTATCCAAGTAATTGAGGCACTTGTGCAATAATATGAATATAAATTCATACGTAGTTGGAAATAGAATCTGACAAATGCAGCATAAACCTGCACCTGCGTAATTATTTACTCAGTGGTTGAATCTGCACTTGATTATTTGTTTGCTTCTCTGGTATACAATGTTTAACTTCTCTTTAAATATATTGTGTGAAATTTTGTACGGTCATTGTTGTTTTTACAAAGCACAGAAGAGGTCAGGATGCCTGTTCAATACAGGCTTAGTACTTCTACATAGGTTTTTTTATTTTATTTTTTTTGTAATTTGGTATGAGTTTGGAGCAGAAATACCAAATCATTGGTGCCACTACAAATATAAATATGTTAATATGTTAATTAAAAATGCTAATTTGCCCCACTGTTATTTAAAAGTTGATATATTTTTTTTGTTGTTTTTAATGAGCTAATAGATGTTTGCTGTCGTCAGGTGAATGCAGGGAAAATGGAATCGAGCAGAGAAAAGTGGATGTTGATTGTCGGGAACTTGGCACTCAAGCAGGTACATTATTTCTCAATTAAGAAACATAACTTTGTGACTAATTGCGCTTGTAAACCTTATACCTGTTAATCTAATGATACAATTTAAAAGCACTCTTTTTTGTTTTAGCATATTTTTCACTACTGCTGTTGTTTTACAGCTTCAAGCCACGGTGCTGGGCCTGCTAGCGTCTCTGATGGCGACTCTGTTGGGCTGGATGGCAGAAGGAAGGATGCCTTTCAATCACGTGGTGCTCTTGTGTTCAACCAGCGTTTCTACTGCTTTTGTGGCTTCATTGTTACAAGGTAAGGACACAACTTGCTGTCAAGTCTGTCCTAGACAACACCTTGAAAACACAATGCTGCATACCCTCTTTATGTTTAAATACCTTTAACACACATACAGTATACATTCACACCTCCCAAAGTGTGTTTTGTTCTTTTTTGTATGCTGTTGTTCTTCACTGATGTTACTGTATAAGGCCACTCCTCACTTGTTGGTCTTTCTTTGTCTTAGTTTCCTGGCCAATCCTCAAATATACCAAAGAAAATAATGTACATTTTCAGAAAGTGTTTCGTCTCTTTTAACTTCAGCCAACTGACTAAAATCACAGAAACGATTCTAGAAAGAGGGGCGTGAACTGAGGGACTGTGGCGCCATCGTTCACATGAATTTGTCGTGCTGTCGATCATTTTTGGTTGCAGAATATCTTCTGATCAAATCTCATTTTAGATTTAATCATAGGCTAATTATTCATACCTCAGTGCCACAGAGGCAGAGCGGTAGCAAGGAATGCAAGTATTCAGTCTTCTGCAACACCTTTTGTCAACTTGATCGATCTGTTCATTTGACCTAGGTTGACCTTTGTGGGGAGAATGGGGTCTGTGGGTGAACATGTCTTTTCTGTTCTTCCAAGAAATGCACAAGCAGTGAGGTCATGAAGGTAAACAGGTGAAAGGTGTTTTGCTAGAGCAATGTACAAGCATATAAAATTTCCATTACAGAGGTCTTGAAAGCACATTTCTTTTATTATACTCTAATGAAGAGTTTTGCCATTTAAGTTTAAAGTTAAAATAATCCAGCCAAATAAACACCTTAAGGACTCAAATGTGACGAACTTCCTCATGTCTTTGAACATCTGCAGGTGTCGCTATGGTCGGAGTGATCATCGGCTCCAAGCGGATGGGAATCAACCCCGACAACGTGGCCACACCGATGGCAGCCAGCTTTGGGGATCTCATCACTCTGGCCTTGTTGGCCTGCTTCAGTCAGTGGTTCTACTCCTTCCTAGGTGAGAGAGACAAAGACAATAGGAATAGGAAGTTCTGGGTGCAAGAAGGTCAAGAGGTCACAGCAAAGAATGTCGTCTCCTCTTCTTCAGAGGTGTGGTTGTCTTCAGAATTGACATTTTTGTGACTCTTATCAGGTTCTGGTGGATGTGGGAGACTTCCTGTTGTCTCCATGAGGGCCATAGGTGGTCATTTTGATTGGTAGTATTTACAACAGTTTCATTGATCTTTAATGCAGTCAGAAGAATGTGCGTCGACACAGACAGCTCATCTCTCTTTTTGGAGCTTTCATTTATTTCCATATCAGATTGCATGACTGGAATTTTCAAAACAACTGCAGTTGAGTCTTTCCACTGTTCTCCTTTGACTTTGACTTTGAAAAGTCCTTGTCTGGCGGAATGAAGATACACCATCCTGGTGAGGGTCAGAGCAACCTGTAAACAGGACTGTGGTGTTTATAAAGAACACAAATTCCCAAGACTCGCTAAGAACTGGCTTAATAATCCTGTTCAGGACTTTCATGTTGTCATACGTAGACTATGTGCAAAATATGCGCTGGTATTCATTACAGACTTTTACACTATGTTAAATACATTTTCTGATAAATTGTTTTAGTTTCAAATGCACAACAAATGTCCTGCTTTTTATATTTAGAAAAAAATCTTCAAAAAAACCCCCCAAAAAAACCTGTCACCCAAACCAAATGGCCTGGAGTCCAACACTCCCCAAAAGTCCTGAATTGGGTTAATCAGGAAAAACAAACACAAGTAGAAACTTTATCATCCATGAAAAAAGTAATCAGTGGTCACAGAGGGAACACACTGGAAACATGAGTGAGATGCTGCCAATATCATAAAAACGTATGTGCACATGAAGAATTCAGTTACTTTTCTCTGCAGAGACGACCAGCTCAGAGCTTATACAGCAAACAAAGCATCTTGACAATATCACTCAGTTTTTCTTGGTTCTGAGCTACTACAAAACAGCAAACCGAGGCTGGCTCATGAACTCAGAGACTGATTTTGGGTTGAAAATCTTTTGTTAAGGATTTTGCTATAGGCTTACACCCGTTTATTACACCATTACCTCCTGATAAATGGTCAATTTGACCAATATCACACAAAATCGTGACAATCTCAGCCTACTTTAGCAACACAGAACACTTTTTATAACATGACAGCCACTGATTTTAGCCAAATCATTGCAGACAGTTTGTTAATCATGTCGGATTTCATCCTTCAAAACCAAGTATCCCAATGTCATTGATCAAAATGTAGTTATTACACATGATGCTAGTCATAAGACCAATTTCAGAGATCCTTTATGTGAATGTAACCGGGGTGTCCTGAAAACTACACATCCATGCCTCCATGGATCAAAGCTGCTTTGGTGACACAAGTAGACTTACACCACATCAAACGGGTAGTTTTATTGTCACGGCTGTGTGTATTTTTGTGTATAGCTGGTCTGTCCAGGAGCCAGGGATCCTGCATTTTTCACTTTTGGCCAACAGATGGCACCTGCAATTCTTTATCTGCACCCATACAGAACAGTCAAAGTTTCACAGTGAGCTCATCGAGGAAATAATCTCCATTTCTTTTGACAGAACTTTATCCCTATGTGTTGTACCTGGTGGATCTATTATTTTTGTGCCTGATCCCCATCTGGGTGTCCGTCTCCTCCAAACATCCAGCCACCAGCCTCCTGCTCCGCACTGGCTGGGAACCGATCATCACGGCGATGGTCATCAGCAGGTACTCATGCTGTGGTTGAAGATTCTTCTTGACAGCTTAATGCAAAGATGTCTAGGATCACACAAAAGTGTTAGCAAAGGTTCATATAGGACAGGTCACAATGGCTAAGAAAAATCAGCCTTGGCCAAGGATACAATGCACAGAGTGTAAGTTTATTCAAGTATTCAGCAAAGCAGAACACTGTCACAAACTGAGCCCTCTAGAAAGACTGAAGATGTCTCAAAATGGGTCCCCTTTTTATAGCAAAATGGGTGGGTATCATCCCAACCCCCTTTGTCTTTATTTCTTGCTCCCAGAGGGGATATCTAATGGAGGCAGATTCTTATCACACAGTCGGCTTTTAATGTCAGGTTGATATATTTGGATTGTCTTTTTCCACCGGTAGGTTTGCTGACTGTCAGCACATATTTTT
>NW_007578218.1:213702-220933 GCF_000690725.1 Stegastes partitus
ATGCAGACTTCTGTAAACACAGCTGCAGGGAGGCTCACTTTACAACTGATAACTGACTCATCAATCTTATATTGGTCTTACAGTCTTTCTGCCTCCACACTCACTGTGGCCTTGGAACTGAATTTGTGGTCGAAATTCCTTTTTTACAGTTTATACTATTCCAATGTGTATTTCTTATATTTTACATAGTAAGTGTGTACTGCATCATGTGTCTAAGATCCACAGACAGAAGTTATCCTATTATGAAACTTGCAGAATAATTAATGCGTCTGAATGCAGCATCACACTTCTTTCTCAGTGTTTCTCTGTTTGTTTGTTTTTTCTTTCTTCAGTTTATTCATTTGTTGCGGTGCCAGTAGTTTTTAGGATGACATGTAGGCTCGAGCTTCTGAAAGCATGCTTCTGCTTGTCTTTCCATTAGCATTGGAGGACTTATTCTGGACAAGACTGTTTCTGATCCAAACTTGGCAGGAATTATAGTTTACGCTCCAGTCATAAATGGTGAGTCCTCTTCTTTATTTATATGCTACCTTTTGTGAATCTAAGTCAGTCGAGCTATGAATAAATATTTTACGCTACATTTTTAAGGCATGTGGTAAATCATAGTGTTTTCTGTCCTCGTGCTAATTCATTTTGGCCTAATTTTGACAAATAGACTTCTAAACAGTTCAAGAAGCAAAAAAAATACACAGAGGGATAATGTGGTAGTATCTTGGTGTTTATGGTAATGCCGGGCGGTCTCCATCAACCTCCTGTGGTGACTGAATCTGCCAGCGGTGATGCTCAGACATCTCTTCTGGATCGACTACTGGTGTCTTCAAAAGTTCTCAAGAAGAAAAGTCTTCAAACAGCTTTCAGAGTCTGATGTGAATAATGTTTATTCAGTACAGAGGAGCATCCCCTGGCTCTTTCTCATACGCCGTGATGTCTCATCTTCAAATTCAGCTCGGGTTTGCATTTTATGACTCTTTAAGGAAAAATGACTACATACTCACAGTCCATGAGGTAAATGAACAGGACAATGAGAAATCAGTGAAGTACACTAATGTGATTCAGGTAGCATAGGTATTACCTTTTAGAGTGTGCACAAAAGGATCTTTGCTTCTCTTTTCTTTGCTTCTTGGCCTTTAATATGTTATTTCTGGAAATGGTTCAACTAATTGCTTCTGATTGAACATTCACATGCTGCAATTTAGCAAATGACTTGTGATTTAAAAGCCACCACCAAGGAAGGCGTGCTGCGTTGAATGGCCGCTGTGGCTCTTCAAGTCAGCGGAAGGTGGATTCCCTCCTGCTGCTTCATTCAGTCCAACAGCGTGAACACAGAGCAAGTTGGAGGCCCAGCGCATGTCAGAGGGACGGAAATAAATGCATGTGGAGTTGAGGGTGTTTGTCCAGGACGGAGGGGAAACGTGGAGGTGTTTCTGATACGAGTGCAGAAGGTGTCGGTGTTCATGTAAGACGAGATGAAACGAGAGCTTTGAAAAAGGAAACACGGGAAGAAAGTGAGAAAAGAACATCTGGATGCTCCATGTTCAGGGGCATCACATCTGTCAACATCGCAAAATACTAAGAATGAAAGCAAAGAAGGCTGGAGTCATTTTAGCTGCACTGAAGCTGCACTTCTGACTGTCGAACCTGTACGTTTTTTAATGATGCATTGGATAAAAATGCTGCATTTAAGCTACAAAATACTACAATTATCACACGATGATGCAAGCTTGTCTCTAAAATGGACAAAAAATTTGTATTTAAAATGATTCATTAAATTTCCCGGGAAAATAATGTAATAATGTGAACGATAATGAAAACCTACAGCATCGACAGCGTCGGTCAGCTCAGCAGTACTGATGGAGGTAACATGAATCGGCTCCGTCCCTTCCTGACTTTCTATCACAGTTTTAACTTAAGGTGAGAAAATAAGCTTCTTTCTAAGGCATGAATGAAAATGCCGTTAACTGAAAGGAGAACACTTTGACATTTCACTCAGCACCAGCGTGTGATTGTGCTGTAAAAGCAGACGTCGCCTTTGCCCAAGGACGCAACCACCATGACACAGGTTACAGGGCAAAATCAAACCACCAACCTTCCCATCGTTGAACGACCCGCTCTACCACCTGAGCCACAACCACCACGCAAAATTTCTGGAAACTTCTCCTGCACTTCTCTACATGTGCACTGCTGAGCTCTGTGTTCAGTCCAGGAACAGAACATTACAAGTCCAGTCCAGCATACTTTGTTTTATGACTCTTTAAGGAGAAATGACTACGTACTCACAGTTCATGAGGTAAATGAACAGGACAATGAGAAATCAGTGAAGTACACTAATGTGATTCAAGTAGCATTGGTATTACCTTTTAGAGTGTGCACAAAAGGATCTTTGCTTCTCTTTTCACGGGATTCTTGGCCTTTAATATGTTATTTCTGGAAATGGTTCAACTGATTGCTTCTGGTTGAACATTCACATGCTGCAATTTAGCAAATGACTTGTGATTTAAAAGCCACCACCAAGGAAGGCGTGCTGCGTTGAATGGCCGCTGCGGCTCTTAATGTCGGCGGAAGGTGGAGGCCCAGCGCATGTCAGAGGGACGGAAATAAATGCGTGTGGGGTTGAGGGTGTTTGTCCAGGACGGCGCCGGATGATTCATGAAATTTCCAGAGGAAAAAAATGTATAGGTGGCGCTATGACTGTGAATGGATTTTGGCATATGGATGTGATCAGGACAGCAGTCTGATCAAATATGTAAAGGTTGAGGCAGATTGGAGCAGGTACAGGGTAGTTACACAGTACTTCCTGTTTCATGGCGAAGGATCAAACATCAGAGGGCCACCGTAGCCACACCCTTCGACCGTTGCAGATGATTTTGATAACATTTTACCGTCAAGGCGTATTCTACATGCTACCCACGTTTCAGCGCTCTGTGACTTACCCCCTAGGAGGAGTTAGCTCAGATTGGACAAACAAACAATCCAAAATGGCGGACTTCCTCTTGAGTTTAGGGTATGGCTGTCACCGACCTTTTTGTTCGTCCTGACCGCCTCCATATACCTACCAAATTGCGTAGGTCTGGGTCAGACATGCTTCCGATGGGACTCTGTTGAAATTTTCTCGATGGCGCTGTGGAGCCATTTTTCGATTGAGGTGTGTATTTCCCCCTAATTATAAAATTTTTCACCGGGTCTGATGTGTGTGCCAAATTTTGTGAGTTTTCAAGTACGTTTAGGACCTGAAAAACATGTTTCTTTGTGACAAAGAAATAATGACGTAGCAGTTCCAATAGGGTCCTACGCACTGTAGTAAGCATGTATTAATAAAATACAGAGAACAATTATGCTTACCAGGGTGTCTTAGAGGTGGGTGAATCTCAGCTCTATAAATTGATGTATATAAAGAAACACATCAGAAATTGTGACATAATTGTTTTTTGTTGTTTTTTTTGCCGTAGGCCATGCCTTGCTCCGATCGTCGGTAAAATCTTGCTTGTGACTCCTCCCCCCGAAGACAATGATTTTATACATTTTATGCAACTTTTCGCGCCTTTTCCCATTGTAAATCCTAAAAAAAAAACGTTTTCAGAATCGAGGGGCCCTCTCTTATGGAAAGCATGTGGGAACATACCCAAAAACACACGTTGCTACCCGATTTCCTTTATTGTTCACACATGCATTCTGTGTGTGCCATCAGACACTCAATGTTTTGTTGAGCATCTTGGACACCATGCTGTGTCTGCTCCTGGTGCATGGCAGGGCCGGTGACATTACTTCCTTTGTCACTTCATTTCTTGTTGGACCATGGGAAAGGGTGGTAAGTTGGGAAAATTACATGATTTCTTTTGTTACTTAATTTATGCTAATTTATGCACAGAGAACAATAGATCCACCAAAGTATTGCCAGAAAATATGTAGATCCTCTCTCTAAGAATGCACAGAGTTTCTCTCCATTGTAATTGTAGGAGAATAGATGGAGCGTATTCTGCATTCCCTCTGCACACGGTGACAGCATCGGGTTTTGGGGTTGTGGCCATGACAGGCACCAGTGACCTTCTGGCCACAGCTCCTAAGGCCGCCTCTGTGATGGAGGCTTTGGACATGGCCCACTCTGACTCCATGTCCCCAACCTCCCCCAGGATGCAGGAGAAACTCTTCCGGAGGTGGGAATTGAAAGCCCCACGGACAGGGGCCTCTGCCAGACCTTCTCAGTTCTACGTGTTTGGGTTTACCAGGTCTGTCCGGCAGCCTTCCCCACCATCGGATCCAACTCACCACCAGGTGGTGATCAGTTGACCGCTCTGCTCCTCTCTTCATCCAAGTGTCCATTATGTCCCTGCAGCTCTCTGAAGGCAGTACAACACATACTGTATTCTCATCTGCAATGCATATTATTATTTTTCATATAAAGCTTATTATGTACATGGCAGTTAGCTTAATAGTGCAAAACTATCACACAATTGACCCCTGCCATTTCTGTTCTCTCCAGGTATCGGAGGAAACCTGGTCTCCATACAGTCTAGTCGTATTTCAACCAACTTGCATATGAATTACTCTCCTGGAGAAGTTCCTGAGGATCGCAGGACCTGCCACAACCCTTGTCAGACTTTCTTTGGTTCAGGTAAAGCTGATTCAAACCAGTTTAAATTTAAGTGTTTCCTCTTTGGGGCGTCAGTTCAACTCACAGTCACGCACCTTGTTTCCAGCTTCTACTGGACTCCAGCTCCCGTCTCCCTTTCTCCTTCTGGCTTTGAATTCAGCTGAAGCGTGCATTTAGTTCTCCAGCTGCATGACCTTGAACTATACACAAACTTACAAGCTCACTTCTTCAGACAGTCTTTTCATCCCTGTTGCTGCATTTTCTTAGTCTTTCATGGGTTGTGATCGCACAGGATTGTTCAGTTTGTGCACAAATGTACTTTAACCATCATATTTCCCAGTTTTATCATTTTTTTGCACACAAATCTAATTTAAACCTCCCAGTTTTGTCATTTGTGTAGCTATAAAATCCCACAACAAATGGCTAGCACTGTCACCTCCACCTTTCTGTGGGAAGTTTGCATGTCCTGTGTCTGCTTGAGTTTTTGCAGGGTGGTGCAGCTTCTTCCCACAGTCCAAAGACATGCTCAGTGCAGGTGTGCTTGGTTTTCTGTCTACGTTAACCCTGTGATAGACTGTATAGGCGCCTGTGACCCACCACGGGACTGGGCGGTGCATAGATCCATGTTCTCCCTTCACCTAATACACACAACCTGATGTTGTCATGCAGGAGCAAACCATCGATCTGCTCAGGTCCTGCTCCTTCTGGTCATCCCTGGTCAGCTGATCTTTGTACACACTATTCACGTGATGAAAGGAGGCCAAACTCTGCCCAGTCCTCTCTTCATTGTCGTCTTCTTGTCTGCTTCCCTGATCCAGGTGAGTCACATGACATGCAGCAAGGTTTTCCTTTTGCAAACTCCGTCGCTGGTTTACAGTAACTCTCACGCTTCTGTCGCTCAGGTCTTCTCCTTGCTCTGCATAGCTGACTGCATGGTCCATTGTCTGTGGCGGAGGGGTAAAGACCCAGACAGTTATTCGATACCCTACCTCACGGCCCTCGGGGACCTGCTCGGCACCGCTCTTCTATCTCTGGCCTTCCTCATGCTGTGGTGCATCGGTGACTCGGGCAATGTATGAACTGAGGAGGAAGAAATATTGCTTAATAAACGCAAGGAAACAGAACCTGGGTGTCAACAGCAATCATTTATTCCTCACTCATCTTTTTGCAGACATTGTTGGCTACTAGTGCATAGCTTGAATCTGTGGGTGTTTCCTCTTTCAAGATTTTATCACACACCTTAGCAGGGAGTTAGGTACAGCTGGGCTTTTGCTCATCCCCCACACTAGACTGGAAACTTGAGGTTTAGCAAGTTGTACAACTGTGTTTGTTCAGTCTCCCCCTATGGGAAAGCTGTAAGTTATGGTCATCTCTATTCGGCTGAGGTAGTTGTGCTCAATAGCTGCAGTTGATGTGACTTTAAAGTCACAAAGGAGGGAAACGTGGGAGTCAGCACATGCATGAGGCCTATTTGCTTCTGTTGGCATGTCTGGATTTCCACTGTCTTGGAAATATTCCACCAGTTCCCAAAGATTGTTGGGGAAAAAGCCACGGTCCTCTCCTCAACGCACTGCTGGGTCGTTGTGTGGAGGCAGAAAAACTGTAAGACCAATGTGAGAAAACTGTAAGACCAATGTAAGATTGATGAACCAGTTCTCAGTTGACAAGATTAATGAATTTGCTCTCAGCTGTAAAGTGAGCCTGTCCACAGCTGTGTTTACAAAAGGATGCATTCAGATCTAACTAAAAGGTTTTGTGTCCCCAGAGATTGGTGATGAGATCAAATTAAGAGACTGTACATGACATCGATCCTACAATGAGACAGCCTCAAGATGACTAAAAAGGTTTTTAAGATAATAAAGATGTATTTTTAAAAAATAAGTGCTGATCATCAGCAAACCTACCGGTGGCAAATGACAATCCCAATACATCAACCTGACATTAAAAGCCAATTGTGTGATAAGAATCTGCCTCCATTAGAAATCCTCCGTGGGAAAGAGAAATAAAGGAAAAGGGGGGTGGGATGATACCTACTCATTCTGCTATATAAAGGGGACCCATTTTGACACGTCTTCAGTCTTTCTAGAGGGCTCAGTTTGTGACAGTGTTCCGCTTTGCTGAATACTTGAATAAATTTACACTCTGTGCATTATATCCTTGGCCAAGGCTGATTCTTCTGAGTCATTGTGACCTAACCTACATGAACCCTTGCTAACAATTTTGTGTGATCTCAGACATCTCTGCATTAAGCTGTCAAGAAGGACCTTTGACCCCGTTAGTTGGTAAATTTAATACTGGATATAACATGGACAATAAAAGTACATCTGTTACGATTAGTAGCAGAACTCAGGCGCAGACAACGAAACACAGCAGACTGATATCAGTACAAGAGCTTTAATGAATACACAGGTTATCTATAATAACAGAATATACTCAGGATCATTACCCGGAAACAATCTGGCTAGGGTCAGCAAACTAACCGAACATTAGGAGACGCTTAGACACTAGAGCTGATTAACGTTCAAACAATATGACAATCTGCGGCAAGACGCACACCTCCGCTACTACTGGAGCTAACTCGAGACTAACAGATCTGACTACAAACTAACAGAAACGTTCGCGTACATTATCACAAACACAGAA
>NW_007578218.1:221194-222734 GCF_000690725.1 Stegastes partitus
AACACAGGATGTTTCAGAGCCATCTGTTTACAAAAAGAGGAACCTCTGTTTATCAAAAGAGGATCAATGGGCTACTTTAGTGATGGGCTCATCTTGCAATCATCCTGTGACTAACAGCCTCATGTGACTTGTCCCATTTCACCCTGTCTTTAAGAACACTGTCCTCACTTGCTCCTTTAAATTTATCATGAATTCTGCTGGAAACCATCTAAAACATCTCAAATCCATAATGTTTAGAATTATCAGCTTAACTGTACTGATTATCTGGTTATATACTACCTATGTGAGAATCATCACTTCAATTTAATCACACAATCATCATTTTTGTAGCACAGCATATAGCATTTTAAATCATAAAGTCTTTTGTAGGTTAGAAAATAAGATGTACCTGTTTTCACACCAAAGCAAATGATTGCATGAATTAAAATGATTAAAACCAACCTTTGAATCAATCGTCCACCGATATAATTTCAGAGTCAGCACAATAATTCTAATTAACTGTTTACTCCTGGTGATCAGTCAAGAGTGTTTTGTAAAGTTCAGGGAACTAACTTAGAGCTTCGGTAACTTAAAGATCTCATACGTAAAGTGACTGAATGTAAGATATAGAAAACACCGGAAACAACTGTGTACGCACGAAAACATTTATTACTAACGAAACTAACAAATAACAACAACAAACACAAAATATAAAATACAAACAATGATTAAAATGCTGGTTGAGAGTATGAGTGTGAAAAACCGAATGTGGAACAGAGTGATGGAGACTTCAAAGTCTTTTCACCCGAAGCAGCAGATAATCTGTTAAATTTGGAATATTGGTTGAAGGGCCAATTGTAATCATGAAACACCCGTTTAGAGATGAAAGCTCAATACTTGCCGCGTCCTTGGATTGGGATGCGGATGCAGTGACGTCTGATGCCTGATGGAGAGACGAGGCCTTCAGCTCCAGAGCGGGAAGATCTGGGTGTGGCAGTCAAAGCTGAGAACATGGAAGACCAACTGAGCAGCTCTACTGCAGTTAGAGAATGCTGCTGCTTTTCAGGTGAAGAGGCTTTTTAATAGTAAAATAACCGACCAATCACAGAGGGCCCCCCTCCCGGTGGGGCTGTTAGATAAGACACCTCTGATGGGGCCGTGAAATGGTCATGAGATGATCAGGGGTTCTGTTCTGCTCTGAAAGCAACAATGTTACTATAGAACCATATGTACTTGCAGTTAGACAAAAGGTAAACTTGTTGGAAATGAACATGTGTCACATCCAGTTCATCATGGTGTTGTAGTCGTCCTTCTCGGCAGATGGATGCAAAAATGTCTTGGATAACACAAAAATGTTTAGCAGAAGTTCAAATGAGAAGGGTCACAACAGTTAAGAAGAATCAGCCTTGGACAAGGATAAAATGCACAGAGTGTAAGTTTATTCAAGTATTCAGCAAAAGCAGAACACTCTCACAAACTGAGCCCTCTGGAAAGACTGAGGATGTCTCAAAACCGGTCCCCTTTTATAGGAAATGGGTGGGTATCGCGCCACCCTCCTGTT
>NW_007578218.1:223626-224910 GCF_000690725.1 Stegastes partitus
TCTTTTATGGCATGTGACTTGGGTGCTGGAAAGTTCAAATGAAGCCTCTTGAATCCTTTTGGGCATCTGTGTCTCTCCATATCCTCCACTTTTATATTGCTTACTGCAGAGCCAAAGTCCTTTGTTTGTTGGCCGCTTCTGGGATCTCAAACCTTGACTCCGCTTGACAATACCCATACCACAAACACGCATCAATCACAGAGTTGTTTTTAAAAGTCATGTTGAGAACCCCTGTCCAGGGTGTCCCCTGCCTTCGCCCTAAGTCGGCTAGGATAGGCTCCAGCCCCCCCGCGACCCTAATGAGGATTAAGTGGTGTATAGATAATGGATGGATGGATGTTGAGAACCAATCGATATTGTGTAGAATTGTTTAAAAACTGGCTGAGTTAGACCTCACCACAATCGGAGGCAGTCGCTATGTTTAGCCAGTGTTAGACAAAAGTAACTCGTTTGAAAACGTTGTCTTACCGCTGTTTTTCATGTTGCAAACTATTTTTCTTTCACATAGCTGTTTGATAATAACATCACCGCAATCAAGTCCAACACAACGCCTCTCTGAATGTCTCTTACTGAACACCTGTTGTCCTCCAGCCTACAGATTTCTGTCACATCTTTGCAGCACTGGAGTTATCTGATGGGAGTTTGGCTATACAATACAGCAGCCGAAATGACTGTCGTACTGGTTTAAATGCATAAGCCAGTGGGTTTACAGTGGTCCCAACTGGCCTGCCAAGTTCATCTTCCTCCATTTTAACAGGAATATGTCGAACCCGGTTCAGAAATGCTTCACTGTGTTGACTCGCTATAACAACCTGTTGTTCATTGAGTAGCGATGATGATGAAGAAATTCTCACTGATACCGTCTTGTTGGTATTTAAAAAAGTTTACTGAAACCGGTCCAGTTTCTCAGACACCATGGTTTACCTGTGAGAGGATTCGAAGCCAAAAAGAATCTCCCTCCAGAATAAACATAACTACTGGCTTATATAGGGGCTGTTAAACCTAAGACAACAAAGATGGTTCATATTATGATGGGAGCCCATTCTCTAGACAAAGAGGCACCTAAATTAAACCTTAGACCTGGAGACCCCGAGCTAATCATGTCAAACCCACGGGGCGGAACATCAGAATCAGAATCAGAAGCCTTTTATCGCCAAGTGAGCTTGCACACACAAGGACTTTGGCGTGGTGAATGACACTGGTACACAACAACAACAAGACAGGAATAAATATAGAAATCTAGATCTAGGAAATTCTAAATAACATATGCAAAAGAAACGTGTT
>NW_007578218.1:225448-243559 GCF_000690725.1 Stegastes partitus
ACAAGAGACCCCACCCATCCAGGACACAGACTGTTTGTCCCCCATTCCATCAGAGAAAAGATCAGGACTATAAAAGCAGCACTATTTTGCACTCCACTGTTTGCACTGTTTTATCTAGATACTAGTTGCACTGTGCTGCGTGTACATTTGCTCATCATCACATCATCTGCACATCTGTAGAAATGCAAATATCAATATATCTGTACCCTCGATATTCTTGGGAATAATATTACAGTTTTATGGTTCATATTTTAATTTAACTTTAATTCTTCACCCCATAACTTTTTTTTTTGCTTCTGCTCTGCACTGTTACAGTTGTTTTTATTTTTCATTACTTTGATTATACTCTATATTTATTGTTTATTCTATATTTGTTGTTGTATTGTTGCACCAACCCACCAGAACAAATTCCTTGTATTGTGTAGCCTATACCTGGCAATGAATCTGTGTCTGATTCTGATATAGCCAAATTATTTTTAAATTATCTTTTATTTTTTTGCCTCTATGGCAATTCACTTTGATGCTTTCTGGGTGCAACCACGTGTATAATTGAGGCGGGGGGATGTCACGCACTTTAGTTTTACTTTAACAAAAATAAGAAATGAAATAGAAACTAAAACAAACAAATACAGCAACAAATTTATGAGGAAGAACGTATTTAACACATTTTCTACTGTATATTACGGGAGACAGATCGCTGTTGAAGCAGTACTGTAGGGGGGACACCACCCCTCCATAGAAGTAAGAAGACCCAAAACTAAATATAGATTTTGAATAAATGTTATGATTATACACGAGTATGCACAAGTTGATTCTCCTCTTCGGATTATAATTTTAAAAGATGACATTTTTTTTTTTAATTATAAAAAAAGCAGAACTATGATTTATTTTCAAATCATGAAGCTGCTGCACTTGGGGCGGAAGTCCTCCTCCTCCTCCTCCTCCTATTTCAGGGCGGAGGAGACGAGCAGCTCTGTTTCAGTGTGACGGCGCTTCGCAGCAGCAGTGGCGTCAAACTCCGACCAAGAGGTGGATATTTTCTCTCGCCTTTGTGCTCATCATGAGTCAGACCCGGACAAATAGCTTCATCATGGACGAACGGAAGAAACGGGAGCTGCGCTGACCACCGGAGCCACAGCTCGTCGCGAGAAAGTAAGTTTTTTGTTGTGCGCGTGGGCGTGTTTGTCATCCCGCTGCGGATCAAAACGTCCTGAAAGACTTTTAATCCAAGAGTTCTTCAGTTTAAACAGACTTTTTTTTTTTTTTCTGGCATCGAGATGAACTATCTGAATATCACGTGTGGTTGAATCAGTGCTTTTCTATACTTTTGTGGTTTATTTTATTTTATTTATTTTTTTCTACTGATGCTGCTGACATGTTACTACAGTTTTATGGTTCTTATTTAAATTAAACTTTAATTCTTCACAATGTTTTTTGCTTCTGCTTTGCACTATTACAGTTATTTTTTATTTACTTTTATTTTTATATTCTTATCTTGTGCTCTATATTTATTGTTGCACCAACCCACCAGAACAAAGCCCTCCTATACTGGCAGTAAATCTGTTTCTGATTCTGATGTTTCCACGACACCCCTTGGCTGCTTCACATTTTACCCCACTGTGGGACGAGTAAAGGCTGGTCTTATTTTATTCTCAGTACTTCTGGAAGCTTCAGTAAAAAGTTCTTGAAGATGCTTCACCTCTCATTTCAATCAAATCAATCAATCAAATTTTATTTATATAGCACTTTTCATGTGCAACAACAACAATCGCAAAGTGCTTTACAACATTTAAAAACAACAAAGCAGTTAAAAACAACAAAGCATTTAAAAACATTACAACATTTAAAAACATTACAACATTTAAAAAATAAACTAAACCCGTCCCTCCCACCCTCCATGCATACACATACACAACAAATGCACACACAGACGCACTCACCACGAGACTAAAAGAGGCATGGCATGGCACTGAGGGATTGTGGGAAATTTGGGAAAATTGTGGGAATTTAAGAGGCTTCTTCATTTCAAATTGACTGATTGGGAGCTTCAGAGATGCCTCCAGCTGAGATGTTGCATACATCTGAAATTCCCCATCCTTCAGTTACTAAAGAAAAAGCCTCTTGGATCAGAGTTGAAACGTCTTCAAGAACCTAAAAGAGAAGCATGTTCATGAAGCTCCCAGGATTACCAAGACCTGGATGACTGAGAATAAGATTAAATAAGCTGTAATTCATCAAACAGGGGGACACTTGGAGTGTTATAGCAGCAAACATGTAAGGAACATTAGTAGGGAAAAAAGCTGTGTGGTTCTTCCATATGTGGATATTCAGATTGTACAAATTCCCAATGACATTGCACGTATCATTCCTCCATGAGTAGAAATACCAATAAAGAAGTATTATGATCTTTACCTTACTATCCATGACATTTTTTTCTATTTCTCCAATGTTTTTCCTAAAGATTTGTCCTTTTAGAATGCCTTTAGTGTCACTTTGCATTTCGCTGCACGTACTGTGTGAGCATGTGACAAAAGCTCGTCAGCGTAGTCGACACAGACACATTAGATGTTGTGGGATATGAACAGATGCCAAAAGGGTTAAAGGGACTTCATTCATCATGCCAGCTCACATTCACATGTTGTGGGGCACAGAACTTTGCAGCAGGTCACAGGATCATGTAAATCAGGACAACCAGAGCCCACTTGTGATGCTCGATGTGTGACATTAATTTCCAACAAGCTTAACTTTGTATAAGTACGTATAGTTCTAAAGTACCAATGTTACTTTCAGAACAGAACCAATGACCCCCGTGTGATGTGGGGGCGTTAGGGTTGTTTGTGTTTTACATTTCATGTTTGTTGTTATTTGTTTGTGTTAGTTAGTAATAAATGTTTTGTGTGGATGCAGTAGTGTAGCTTACTTTCAGTCACTTTGCGATCTCTATAGTTACCCTGACATTATAAAACACTCTTGATTGATCACTAAGAGTAAACAGTTTATTAGAATTATTGTGCTGACTCTGAAATTATATCGAATAATTTAAAGGTTGGTTTTAATAATTTTAATTAATGCAATCATTTGCTTTGGTTCTGATTGATTCTGATCGACTGTTTCCCCAACAACTTTACTCTATGTTTATAGCAGATTAAGGTATATTATCTCCTGCGCCCTTTGAAATGGTTTCCTCTAAACTTAAATGCTTCTCTTGTTTGGAGGCTCTTTCATTCATGAAGTCCCACCTGGAGCTCATGACCGACCTCCTGCTGTTCTCGCCTGTTGGTTATCTGCCAGCTTTTGTTCTGTTGAGTGTTAAAATCCACACCAGCCACGCATCACTATGGCATTTACATTTACATCCTGTGCCATCCCTACCTTATGACCATCTGCATTGAAAGCTCTGGGTCGGCTCACCTTCCCAAACCCTGCTCTGTGTCTGTGTTCTTTACATGTTTTGTCCTGTTGGTACGAGAGCAAAATGCATTTCAGTCGGCGAGTTTTTAGTCACCTGAACAACAAAGGGACAAATTAGAGTCAAAAATAACACCTAGTAGGTTGTGGACCTCTTTGTGAACATTATCAGGATTCACTTTAAGAGTTCTTGTTTGTCACATGCTCACACAGTGAAATGCTAAACTTTCTGTTCCTCAACACCTTAAAGCAGGTAGAGATTGTGAAGCTAAAGTTCAGTGAGTGCAATATGATATTTACAGTGTACTGTAGCCGACACACTAGGTGCTAGGTTTAGATTTGGAAGGTTCACAGTCAGACAGCATGAGGACAAAACTTTTTCCTGAGTTCCTTTGTCGACCTTGATGTTGGGCCAACAGCCACTCAGGCAGTTTGGTGCTCGGGTGTTAATCCTGCTTCCACAGATGAGGTACAAACCAACAACTTGACTGAGTTTAACAACCATTACAGCCTCTTAGCGTCAGAACACTGCTGACAAGCTGATTTAAAGGAGCAATTTGTAGGAATTAGTGCCCTCCACTGGTGATGGTGGAGATTGCAGCTAACTGGTCAATCCTCCCTCTGCACATTTCCTCTTAATTCATTTTTACGCTTTCACGTGACGATATGTTTGACTGTTTTGATTGTTTTTTGTGCGCTTCACCTTCATGCAGCTCGGAGTGTTCTTGGATTCTCAGAATATTGCTCATGTAGCTCAGATTGTTTTCTGAAGCAGTCACATGTTGCATGTCTGACTGTGATGAAGCCGTTTTCACACCGGATGCGGCGCCGCTGCACTCTGTAACCCACTCATTTCAACTGCATGCACTGTGCAGGTCGGAGAGACTGCACGCTCACCACACTCAACCTTCAGATCTGTGTAACCCCGCTCTATGATGTATGACAGCTCCTAACTCAAAAATACTCAATGTCTGAAAAAAAAAAAACGAAACCTTATACCTAAAATCAGAGCAGACAAAATGAACCTAATCACGCTATGACTGCGCGGCCGATAGAAACAAAGCTTCTCGCCTGCACAGAGGACAAAGTGGAGAAAATTTTGATGCTGTGTGTGTCTGAACTCCTCGAACTATATGACAGAAGTTTGCAGTTGGATTGAGACTTGGGGAGGAAAGGTTTTGTAGTAAGGAAGGATAGGTCTAACGCTGGCTGTGTGCTAACAAGAGTAGTGCTAATGCAAGGCGGCTCGTGAGGACTAAGCAGTGTCGAGATAATGTGTGAATAATGCATGTTTCATTGAACTAAAAGCTTTTCACTTGAGGGTATGGTAATGTCATGTAAAAAGAGTGGAGAAGCTTGCATGAAAGAGTGTTATTGTCCTCAGGGACGTGCCAGAGGGAGGCTTGTGAGCAGCAAAAGCAATCTCTAATCTCCAGTTCTATATATATATAAATACGACAACCCACGCTGATTCAAACTCACTGTCCATCTGGGACCTGAAATTTAGCAGTTTGTTTTTGCTTAGGTCCAACATGGTTTTATCCCAAAGAAAAATATTGCATCTCATTCTAGGAGTTGTCGAGTGGAGTCCAGGTTTGAGATCCCAGAAGCAGCCGCTATCAAAGAACACTGGCTCTGAGTAAGCAATTTAAAAGACAGTTGATGGTTCCTCTTTGGATAAACTGGTTCCTCTTTTGGTGTCAGTTCCTGTTGCCAAAAATAGGGAAGTGGTAATTGGACCGAATGATGAAACTCATCTTGACTAGGACGTATAGAGGTGAAACATCTGTTAGAAACGTGTGTGTGTAATAATGAGTATGTGTTAAGGATAAATGGTTACTGTGTGGAGGGGGGAGAGCCACACAAGAGTATGAAAAGGCAGGACAAAGAGACATTTGTCAGAGATCGCTTCAGGCAGAGGACATTCGTGGATGTCAGTCTGACCAGAAGACCGGAGGATGCTTGCGGGACTCTTAGATGAAAACGTGGCTCAGTGTGCTTTGGAGAAGTTACGACGGAGCTTTTAGTGCAACTGAAGAGGAGCAGCAGAACCCTTTTCTGTGTTCTGCCAGAAGAAAGACTTCTCTTCCTTCCTAGATTGGATACAAAAATCAACTACAGTTCTGATTAGAGCCAGGACTTCTCATCTCCCCCCTGACTGGAGGATTTTGTCTGTGGATCAGGACTCTGTACTGGGTCGCTGCTTCACTGGAAGAGGATCTCTCCAGGCTCAGGTCAGATGGAGCTGAGTTAGTCCGCTGTGGCCAGGCTGTTCGGCTCTGTCCCTCTCTAAATTACTCGTTAGATTATTGTTTTTAGTTTAAGAAAAGCTCAGTTTTGTAATGTTATCTTTAATCAATTGGTTTAATCATACGTTGAAATATTTTTGAATGAATAATCAAGAGCTGTTGCTTTACCCCTGATAAAGATTTGCAATAAATATATAATCCTGCATTTAAAGTTTATTTGGTTTGAAATTTTATTAACTCATTTACAGTATCTGATGGTAGTGAAAAGTTAGTCAATTGTGTGTGTAAGATTTTTTGGTGGTTCTTAATGGTTATTCTAGTATTTTTAAACATATTCCTGGGGATAGTTGGGCCAAACCTCTAAATCTAACCTAGCAACGTACCAAGTGCTCGATTCATTTAGGAGGAAAGCTGCCACTAACAGACGTGTCGAGTGGAGTGATTTGACTACTGAGGCTTCTTAGTTGGGTTAACTGTTAGAAAAAGCGGGGTAGATGTCTGGATTAAGGTGGTTAGAAGCTTGCTGAGTTTCCTCTACGTCGGCTTAAGTAGTTCTGCAGAATCCTAGTAGGTCAAGGGCCTGTAGGCAGGTAGAACCTAACCCTAGGAACAGGGGTAACAGGGGTAATGCCGGCGCAGAACAACAGAGTCCTCTTTGTGGAGGTCACTCAGTGTGAGTGTAACTGGTGGAGTCTGGTTTTTGTGGAGGCAGAATCTTTCTGGGAATCTTTGGGACTTTCCCAGAGGGTTATTTCAGGAACAGTTTTTAAAAAAAAAAAAAACAAAGCAGTTGCAAGCAAACCTACCGGTGGAAAATGTCAAGCAATATACATCAATGCCATCCAATGAGAGGACAATAGGGAGGGAATTTGCCTCCATTAGAAAACAGCATTGGAGGCTAAGAATAAAGAAAAAGGAAGGTGGAGCCACACCAGCCCATTTCCTACAAAAGGGGACCAGTTTTAAGACGTCTTCAGTCTTTCTAGAGGGCTCAGTTTGTGAGAGTGTTCTGCTTTTGCTGAATACTTGAATAAACTTAAACTCTGTGCATTTTCTCCTTGTCCAAGGCTGATTATTCTAAACTGTTGTGTCCATTCTCACCCGAACTACTGTTAGTCATTTTTGCGTTATCCAAGACATTTTTACACCCATCTGCCGAGAGGGACCACGACACCTGTTCCACCAAACCTTTTTTTTCTACCCCAACTCTCATAAGGAATACAACAGTCTGTGGGACAGCACGTCATTTCAAAGGACATTTTCTAAATTTGAGCTACCTGGGATCTTCCAAGCCTTGACAGAGGAGTCATCATAAATCTTGGAGACATACAAGTCGGAGGGCTCCTGGCCTGTAAACCTCATGTTGCCTGTTTGGACACCAACAAACGAAGAAAACCTTAATGAAGATTTGACCCTGTGGAGGCTTCTAAAGATACAACTTTCATACAGCAGATAGTTAAATCGCATCTTATTGTTTGTCATCCTTGAAGTTTTCCCATTTATGAGTGTGTTATATTGTCTGCTAGCTTAAACCCAGACCTAGGATTTAAAACAAACAAACAAAAACAACAGCGTATTTTGCATTAAGTTCAGGCCTTAAGCTTGTAATGGAAAAACTCTAGTACAATTCCTTACTCCGGCCTTTCAATAAACTTCTACAACCTGCTGCTTACATGTGGCCTCCGTAGCCGTTGGTATTTTCTTTGACCTGAACTCAGTCGCACCACTTTGGCTCAGTCTTGTTCCTCTCTGTAAGACAAACCAATGACAATAATCTTGTGCGCTTGTGGAGGCAGAAAATCTATAAGACCATATAAGATTGATGATTCGTTTCCCAGTTGTAGAGTGGGCCTCCCTGCAGCTGTGTGTACAGAGATTTGAGCTTGGACTTGACTAAAAGGTTATCCATGACATCGATCTTGCAAAAAAGCTGTTCCAAGTTGGCTAAAAGGTTTTCCATGGCAACGAAGAGATGTTTTTAAAAAATATGTGCTGAAAGTCAACAACCCTACCGGTGGAAAAGGACAATCCAAATACATTAATCTGACATTAAGAGCTGACAATATGATAAGAATCTGTCTCCATTAGATATCCACTCTGGGAGCGAAAAACAAAGAAAAGGGGTGCGGGACGATACCCACCTGTTTGCTATAAAAGGGGGACCGGTTTTGAGACATCTTCAGTCTTTCTAGAGGGCTCAGTTTGTGACAGTGTTCTGCTTTGCTGAATACTTGAATAAACTTACACTCTGTGCATTGTATCCTTGGCCAAGACTGATTTTTCTTAGCTTTTGTGACCTATCTTACATGAGCTTTTGCTAACACTTTTGTGTGATCCCAGACACTTTTGCATCAAGCTGTCAAGAAGAACTTTCTCCACAGCGTGCTCTGTACTGTAAAGGGAAGTTGTTTCCTCCTGTTTTTCTGCCCTCTGTCTGACCTCCATGCAAATAACAAAATTTGCAAAGACATTGTGGTTTATTAAGTTCACTTTCTGTCACAAGCTCCAGTTAGTAACTGTTGGAGAAACTGTCTTTTCTCCGCGTGTTCGTTTCTAAAGATGAGATGAGATTCAGTTCGGTCTCAATCAATCAATTTAATTACACATTGAATATTGCATTACAGAGCTCTGGGTCAAACTCTTTCCCTCTTTCCCTCTGACCCCTCTTTATACTGCTAAGTCACATGATGCATGGTCAGGTCGTAAAACAATTGATTGGGGCCCATCTTCATCACACTGAGTAATTGCATCCTTGCATGGACTTCTTTTCCTCCGTCTTTTTCTCCGTCTGTTGCTTGTCCTGTGAAACCATAGAAGGAAAAGACCAAAGCAACTTCTTCAAAAGGAGACATTTCATGACTATGTGCATATATGTAACTTCTTTTATATTTTAAACCTTAAGGACTATACATCACGCATGATATAATATGTTTATACACAACATAACCCTCTCATGAGTCTGATATTTTAAAAGTAAGCTGTGTTCTGCCTTCTGTTATACCTAATACTCTGTACTATGCTGAAAGATCTTTTTAAACGAGATGCTCCTTCTCCAGCGAACTAAAACTGATGGATTTAAATGCTCTGTATTTGCTGTACACTGTACTTTCAGAGGGCTGCAAGGTAGCGCAGTTGGTAGCACTGTTGCCTCACAGCGAGAAGGCCGCCGGTTGACACAAAACGTGTGCACTTATTGTTTTGCATGTTGTGCAGTCGATTGTATAGCGGTATGTTCAAGGTTCTTTTTTCTTTTTTTTTTGCATGATTTAGGGCAGATTCAAATCTTTTATTTCTTTATTACTTCAGAACTATGTCCTCCTTTTATTTTTGATGAAAGACTCAACCTTCCTGATCTTCCATTCTTCAGAATCTGTTTTCTTCAGTTGTTCTTTGCAGGAGGAGTTGTGCTGCTTCATCTGTCTCTTTACTAGGCGGGGTCGTACTTTAGTTTTACTTTGACTTCTTCAGAATCTCTTGTGGGTTTTGGTGTTTTGGTTCGTCATCGTGCTGGTATTTTTCCTTTCAGCCAAACGCAGAAGCCTTGCCTTTTTCCACTTTCCTGGTCACACTTGCAAGCAGGCACAATAAACAAAGTTTGTATTTATTCTTCTTCTCCGAGTGTGTTTTTATACGTTCTGGAGTTAAACCAATGTGATGTAGCTGTAGCTCATCACCTCTTGTCGCCCTGCAGCTGTTGGTTTGACACAGAGTGTTGTCCTTGTTCATATGTTTCAAGACAGCCTCCCACGTCTGCTAAAAAATAACTCTGTGGATTTGTGGTAAAACACAAGGTCCCTTCAGCTACTTTTCATTAATATTGTATTTTATGTAGTAATCTTTGCACTGTCTGAGCTGTAACAGAAACTCCCCATCGATTACCTCTGACATCATGACAAAAAATGAGTCATGACACTTTTGCTGAAAAACAAGGGCCATGGCCGGAGGAGAGAAACAACTCATGGGTGTGCTTGAGAGAGCACAAGTTGGATTTCTGTCAAGTGTAATGTAAAGTGTGTTGCACTGGTCAATATTTTTGTATCCCTTTCTTTCAGAAACGCTACATCCTCAACCTGCCACGAGGCTAAACGGAGGGCAAAAATGCAACCTTGTGCATTGATGAATGGACAACACCGACAGGTCGGACCACTGTCACAACCCTCCCAAGCTGTGCCTCATCTTACCCACAATGCAACGAGAAATCAGCTCGCTGGGACTGCAAATAACTCACGTCAGTACCAGATGGTGAACTCAGGAGTCCAACCACTGGCAGGTGCTCATTTCATCTCGCACAATGGAGTTTACTCCAACAGACAGATGTCGAATCGGCAGCCCTCTGGAGGCCAGAGACTTTCTTCAGAGCAGAAATGTAAAATGAAAACTAACCATCCTTTTCTTGAGTTGTTGCTTACCAGCTCAACAACTGACTCGCAAATTGAAGAACTCTGTTTGACAGCTTCTCGTGGATTACAGGTTCCCACCCAACAAGATTTTCATCAGAATTCTGCCACTCAGAGTCAACCCAACAAGATGTATGTGAACAATACGTACAACCAGCAAAACACGTCGCCTCACTGCAAGCAGTCAGCTGTAGTTACTGAAAGTCAGCCAGTGAGGATTCAGAAGGGTCGAAAAAAGTCTCATCTGCCACACAGTCGGGTTCTGAACAACTGGACTCCCGGTTCAGCGTACACTACAACAGCTACCTCGTCTGCTGCTGCACACAGCAGACACACCGTTCAGGCTGCTCATAACCAGATTCACCAACAAAACAGCACTCAGATTGGATTGTCTCCTTGCGTACCCCAAGCAGGTTACAGTATGTCTACGTCTCAGCCTCTTGGGAACAACGGCATTCGAACACACCCATCACCAAGGGCACTGACGTCGTATGTGGCTCAACTGACACCAGCTTGTAACAATGGGGGCGATTCCACCATCTCCAGTAACGCAAATCCATGGAAGCAGTATGAAAGAAATATTTTCTTGACAAAAACAAATGAGCTTTCCATAAATCCTGCTGTTACACATCAGCAAATGTTAAGGCATAACATGAGTGCAGAAGCTTCACCTGGGTCATACACAACGGGCTGCAATCGCCCTCCTCCCTCATATAGAAGTACACATCACCAATTGCAGACGTTTGCAGGCAAAGCCGGAACGACAGTGATTCATCAAAATGTGCAACCTGTGCTGTCACCTGTCTCTGAAAGTTGTAATTTGAATAACGCCCAGTCCTTATCACTCCACTCTGGACAGTCTTTGCCTAAAAGCTCTCAGAGTTCTATATCAAACTTACACCTTGTACATGCGCAACCTCAACAAAACCCTGCACCAAATGTCTTCCTCGTCCCTGCAACGGGACATGGACATCTTAGCAGCAAGGCAGACAATACATTTCTTCGTAACGATGGCACAGCCTCAAAAGGGAATCCAGTTGGATTGCTGAGTGGTGTATCTCAGCTGATGCAACTGCTTGAGGATGTTTCACCGCAAAGAAACAAGACTCAATCATCTGTGGCAAACAGTCAGGAGCCACTTGAAATGCTTTCATCAGTCAAACAAAAGGACAGCTCCATTCACTCTTCGCCTACTCGCTCTGGCACAAGAGCTGTTGCTGTAGTTCAACCGTTGCCCCTGGAAAGCTGTCAAACTGCCATTACCACAGGTGACTCCTTGTGGAACCCCGAGAAAGTCTTTGTTTCACCACCTGGGGCAAAAAACAGAAATGGTGAGAATTTGACAAAGGAATCCAATCTTTACCCAGAAAACCCAAATCAAGTGCTATCCAACAAATCTGAAAAAAGCTATCTAGCAGAATCTAATGATGGTGCCGTTTTGTCAAAGTCAGATTCAGATCCTCGAAACTTGCAAAAATCTGTTCCGGATATTGGAATTACAAATGCTGCTAAAAAATCCCTACTTTTGAAAATGCCAGCAAACCAACACTGCTCTGAAGACCAAGCTGAGATGGTAAAACCTCCAACTCCAGAGCATTCTTCACTCCCAACAACCCAATGGATGTTTGATGCACTAATTGAAGTAATACAGAGGGTTGAAAAAGCTCCGACTACGCCAGAGGATTTTACAAATCTTAGTCTTCCACACCGAATATTACATATGTTTTGGGATGGCAGCTACAGCACATTGATATCGCATCTCAAGATGGGGTCATTCAAGGTTTTAGTCAGAGAGGTTTCCAATTTCTGCCAAACACACGTTAAATCAGACACTGTTATACTGTCGCAGGTGATACGCGGCTTTGGACAGGAACTCGAAAAACACCATTTACTCAAACATGATGAAGTCTATTCAGAACTGCCTTACAAATCTTCGTGGTTGAATCTCAATGAGCAGCTCGATGACATAGACAAAGAGTTTGGCTTCCCGTGGACTTTGACGAGTCATCTTCCGGAGCCGGACAGTGACAGCCAGACAGATCAGGTGGAGACGGTCGACAGTATTCCTGAGCCACTTGGGAGTCAGGTGCCAGACAAAGTTTTATTACCAACAGAGCTCGAACCGGTTGATTCAGGTGAAGAGAAACAAGCCTCCAGTGTTGAAGCCCCCTCAACTCCAACTGCCTCCTTTGATGAGACAGAAAGTGAGACTTCCAGTGACCCGCGGTACTCATTTAACATCCAAGTTTTGTCTCCGAAAGCGGCCAAACGTTTCTTTGAGCAAGGACAAACTGAGATGCCACAAAGCACGGATACCGATAGTCAAGCAGAGGAGATCATTTGTAGTTCTGTGGAGAGTGAAACATCTGAGGATACAGGTGCCACGTTGTCAATACTGGAGAGTGAGGCTTGCGAGCCAATTGAACAGATTTGTTGTCTTGCAAGAGTGGTGGAATTATTTTGCGGGGAAAACAAACCTTGGAAATGCCGGTGCAAGGAACGACAAAATGATAAAGATGGTACCGATGAGACACTTGACAGGGAAAAGGAGGCAGCGCCTAAAGACGATAGCCTGTTTGAGACGAGTTCTTTCACAATATTTGACATTCAAGAAGATGATCCAGAGGAGGACAAGGAAAACACTGACGGTCAAATCGGAACTATTTGTAGCTCTGAGCCTTGCAATGAGGACGTTCAAATGATTGACTTAACTGACGACAAAGGCAAACCGGACTCAACTTGTGACGAAGAAAGTACTCTCGAGATAAGCACAAGCAGCGAGTCAAGCATTGTATTCATAACTGACGGCGAGGATGAAGGTCTCCCCATCCGTGAAAATGAAACTCCCATCCAGACGCCAAAAGTTGCCACTGAGCTGTCAGAACCTGAGTACGAATGTGAGCAAGAACACCCGAAATCCACAGGAACGATGCAGTCGAGCGCTTCAGTCTGTGATGACAAACAAAATGAAAGCACTGAGCACAACGTTGCCATCCAGATGACGGACCGTAAGGAAGGCTGTGCACAGGCTCAGTTAAAATCTGCAGATGTGGCAAAGTCTCAAATGGAAAACAAAGGACAAACTCAAATCAGTGCCACAGCTGACCTCCAGACATCTTCCAGCAGCTGCACTGAACAAGAAACAGCTGAGAGAGGACAGAAGAGACGAAGCAGCCATCATACATTTTCTCCCTTTCAAAAGAAGTCAAAGAAATGCAAACTCTCTGTTGACCTGAGCTCAGAGCATGCTTTTCATGGCGCTTCAAAATGTGAGAAGACTCTGGTCGATGCAGTGGAAGCACAGCCTTTAAGCTCAAATGTTAGAACTGTGGAACTGGTACTGTTTGGCTCAGCGCAGCAAGGTAAGTGTGCTGTAATCGGTAAGAGGAAGAGTCATGCTTTTCCAGGAGATGAAACAAATCGGCCTCCAGAAGTTGTCTCTGTGCATCTCAGCCCCTTGAAGAGGAAGTCCAGTGAGGCCGTGCAAAGGAAACAGTCACTAAAACAATGTCTTCATGAAAAATGGAGGCAAAGTTTACCACCAGCTGAACTTTGGCACAGAAACAAACTGAAAAGGCAGAAACGTCTGTCTGCCTTTGTTCCTGGGGTGAGCCTCAAGAGGGAGAACTCTGAGATGAGAGTCTTACATGCAAACAGCAAGAGGTGCCGGAATCTGAAGAGGAAGAGGTCCCTGTCTATTAGACTCAAAACCGGCAAAGTAAAGAAACCCAATCAGCCCGATGGTCGTGAGAGAAGTGACACTAAAAATGGAAGCAGCAAGATCATGCCTCTCCAGGAGAACGTGTTGAAGTTCTGTGTATTACCCAAAACCTTCGACTTCAAAGATGGATCCCACAGGAGGAAGGAACCCACCGATTGTGCTCCAGGTAAATATTGAGACTGAAGTGATACAGCAGTGATTCAACAGAATCGGTTTTGAGGAGCAAAATGTATTAAGCAAGGCTGAGGTGTCACACCAACACCCTGCACGCCCCACAGCACTCCCACACAGTAGAAATTTACATACCATTTTCAAAACGCAAATCCTCTTTTAAAAATGACATCACTCTGCTTTCATTTAAATATTTCTGATAGGAGTTTGTTATTGTAAGCTGTGACAAATGAGCAAAAAAAAAAAAACAACTCAGACTTGAACACCTGCACACACAAAGAAGTCATTAGTGACAGAGCTGCTGGTCCGGTTTGAGTTTTCATTTGTGGTTTCTGATATTCTAACCCATGAGTTTTAAGGGTTTGTGACCGGGTTCCCCAAGTCGAAGGCTACATGTGGTTTGGGATGTTTTGACAAGTGATCAGGTCAAAGGTTACCGAAGGAAGGTTGCTTCATTGCCTAGAGGTTGGGTTTCCCATATGGTATGAATCATTGGTTCTTAGTTTAACATAAGCAACTCGCCTATATAAGATATTTCACTTGTTTAAAGATCCATCACTGGTTCAGAAAATCACAGTCAGCAAGCCGTTAATCTGTGACTGACTTCGCCAGTAATGGGTGGAGCTTCATCTAAACATTTAATTCAGTGTAGTGGAAGGTGATTGGCTACTAAACACAGACATTTAATTTAAATAGTGAATCTGGTTGGGGAGGAACCAGGATTTAAACTTAGCCCTCTCTTCGTTGGTGCACAGATGTGTCCATATCTCTTGGCACACGATTCATCCAATCCGCAGCATCCGCACCCTGTAAAGAAAAACCTCTCCACTAACATCTCCTGCTCCCTGGATGTCGGTACTTTTCCTTTGTTTAGCTGCCGTATGCTGCAGCTGCTGCCATTACTTGGTAGGGGGATGATATGCTTATCAGTGCAAGGTACACACATTATTGTGTGTGTGTGTGTGTGTGTGTGTGTGTGTAGCTGCATTCCTTCGGTCTGACCTGGCTTAGTCACCCTGAGTTCAGTCCTTCAAGGCCTTGGACCAGTGCTTGAATCCTTCTTTCCCCTTCTACAGATCAGCACAGCTCACACATTAATACACATTAAATGCTGTTGGTGTGAATACTAAACTATCAGTACTTTTACAGAATTATATATTCCAACACTAGCCATTGTCTAAAATCAACACTGTCGAGTTGTTTGCAGAAGATGACTTTTGACTCCAAACAAGAGCTGAAATGTCTCAACAGATTGTTCTGTCTTGTGCTGAGTAAAAACTCTCAAAGGCTCTCATAGACGGAAATCACAAGTCATCAGACTGTATAAAGCTCTTCTGTAGTATTTTTCCTGTTGATTAAATCGTACATGATGTGAACTCGGTGTCTACTTTTTTTTTTACTTCAAGGGATCAAACAAACAAAATAATATGGCACGAATAATACGTCAGTTTCAATCAGTAGGATTTGAAGAAATGACATTGAAAGTTATCCTCATTGGACCTCAGTGTTGTTGATGCTTGTGTACTGAGGTTGATGAGCAGCGTCCACTTCTGGGAGGGTCAGGCTTGACCAGAAGTGGTTCAGTGGATGAGATCGTAGCTTTCCAGATATTTTACCTTTGATATAATGTAGACGCAACATTAAGAGTCAGCCTGAGACTCGACACCAGACTGGTGACAGACTCGTCTGATCAAACTCTTGCTGCAGCTCTAGTTGTATTCTGCTTGTGTGATTCAAATACATGCAGAAAAACCTAATCAAGTCATTTTTTTCAGGTTTATCACAAATTTCCATTTAGAATCAAGCTTCATTGTAGAATTTCCACAACCACAGTACAGAGTATGTTGGCTGTAAAATGGTGTAGTATACTAAAATAAACCAGGAGGTAAAAAACACACCAGGAAGCCAGCTGTTGATCCAGTGAGTTGTACATTCAAGTGTTAATCATGTTCGCTCTGAAGTCCCTATGATCAGTTCAATGGCAGCTGACTTCTGCATCATTTACATGAGATAAGATCAACTTATTTTGATCCCTCACTGGAGAAATTCAAAAGCAAATCAATGCTTCAATTAGCAGGTCAAAAGCCTTCATTTCATACAAAGGAGAATACATTTGAAAGACAAAACCGGTCAACCCAGGAGTCTTTCAGGTTGAATATGTAACACCTGAGCTTTCAGTCTCTTTTCAACGAAGCCTTTGTTTTGTTTTTTGTTTTTTTCCAGATAAGCCAAACCATGCTAAGGAAAAGCACCAGCACTCCAGTAAAAGCCACTTCAAGGTCAAAGGTAGCAAATACAACACATGAATTCCTCTAATTTTTTTAATAGGCTCCACTTCTTTTTCGTAATTATCGTGAATGTGCTGTATCACAGGGTCATGGTGTCCAAATCCTGAGGAGAGGTACAAACCTCTGTGTCCGTCTCCTGTTCCCAAGACCGCCAGCGTCTTCTACGAGTTCCAGAAGAAATATGTGAAGAAGGTTCAGTCATCTACAGACAAACAACGTGACTGACTTTGCTGTCTTTTCCCGAAAGTTCTCCATTTGGGACTTTTTTTTTTTTTTTTAATCCAGATTGTTACAGAAATATTTTCTTTATTTTTTTTGTACTTTACATAAAATGTCCAGTAATATCTGCAGTAGTTTACATGCAGGTAAAGAGTTCCCAGAAACGTTTTTCAATGTAAAATGTATATATTTCAGCGAGCTATTTATATTTTTTTACTTTGATATTTGCATGTAGACATATATTTATGTACATTTTAAGTATTTTCTCACAGTCAGAACTAAGCCTTTTACTACAAATGTAAAACACTGATTGTGAATCACTTGAAGCCATCAGTTTTTTTTTCTTTTTGACAGGCTTTTAGAATTTGGCAAAAAACATCTTGCCACAGTATCATTGCAGTATTATTTAGACGATGCAGTACGAAACAGCGTCGTCCTGCCTGCGCCTCATGCATGGAGCTGCATTCAGGCTCGCCCAGGGGAAAAGAAAAACAAGTCACAGGGACACAGCTGAAGACAATGTTTAGCTTTGTGTTGTTGTTTTTTTTCCTTTTACACCCTGTAGCACTGAGTTAGAAGACGATGTTGCATTTAAAGATTCACACAAAACCTAAAGGGACCATGAAGAAGTCGTTATTGTTTACATTGCAAGTGTCTGTAATACAGACGTGTAGATGCTGTACATTCACCAGTTTCTTGTGTGGTGTTGTTAATACGAAAGCACAGAAGCAGATACGAGACTGTGACGGTGTTTTTGGTTTGTCATTATGCGTACTGCTAAAAAGTGCAGAATGTTCCTGTCATTATCTGACTACCTAATAGCTCTGTTTCCTAAAGTGCAAAGTGAGCATTGAGGAGCCGTCGCACATTCCTTAGAACACGATTTGCACTGACACAAATTTCCTTTGTTAACATTCGAATGACGTTTTAATGTGAAATACACTGTGGTGCTAATGCTCAGACGAGACTGTTGTATGATTTAGAATTTGTTTTTCAGCACGGGAAGACCACTTGTAGGCTCTCTCTTTATTCTCTCCCCTCCTCTGCAGACACGATGCACAAGCTTATCTGGCTGGATTCGCTAAGAGGTTCCACTCTTCTACTAAAACCCTAAATTAGCTGAAATATTGACCTGCTATCAGCAACGTCTGGCAGGTGAAGGTTGCTCTGACCAAACACTTCAGTTCCTTTCTCTCAACGGTTTTCTGCAAACTGGCGCTCGTGTAACTACTTATCCACTTTATGAGGTTCACCTTGCCAGTAGTGGGTTGGACCCATTTTTTGCCTCCAGAACTGCCTTCTCTCTTTGTGGCATAGATTCAGCTACATACTAGAAACATTCAGTACAGATTTTGGTCCATATTGACATGATGACATTGCGCAGATTTGTCGGCTACACATTTCAGATGTGAATCTCTGTTTCCACCTGTTGTGGAAGAACTGCTGTACTTTGTATGTACCCAGTGAGTTCTGTTGAACTGAAATAAAGAGACCTGAGAAAGTAAACTGTCCTCTGAGTGTTTGAGTGTCTGAGAGGGTTACCATCATACAGAATGCAGAGCAGCCTGCAGAGGAAGAACAAAGAATGTTGTGTGTGTGCTGAATATAAAGATACCATAGAAGGTGGGAGGACAGGAAGTGGGAACACAGGTGTCTCC
>NW_007578218.1:245594-253096 GCF_000690725.1 Stegastes partitus
TGCTCGCTCTGGCACAAGAGCTGTTGCTGTAGTTCAACCGTTGCCCCTGGAAAGCTGTCAAACTGCCATTACCACAGGTGACTCCTTGTGGAACCCGGAGAAAGTCTTTGTTTCACCACCTGGGGCAAAAAACAGAAATGGTGAGAATTTGACAAAGGAATCCAATCTTCACCCAGAAAACCCAAATCAAGTGCTATCCAACAAATCTGAAAAAAGCTATCTAGCAGAATCTAATGATGGTGCCGTTTTGTCAAAGTCAGATTCAGATCCTCTAAACTTGCAAAAATCTGTTCCGGATATTGGAATTACAAATGCTGCTAAAAAATCCCTACTTTTGAAAATGCCAGCAAACCAACACTGCTCTGAAGACCAAGCTGAGATGGTAAAACCTCCAACTCCAGAGCATTCTTCACTCCCAACAACCCAATGGATGTTTGATGCACTAATTGAAGTAATACAGAGGGTTGAAAAAGCTCCGACTACGCCAGAGGATTTTACAAATCTTAGTCTTCCACACCGAATATTACATATGTTTTGGGATGGCAGCTACAGCACATTGATATCACATCTCAAGATGGGGTCATTCAAGGTTTTAGTCAGAGAGGTTTCCAATTTCTGCCAAACACACGTTAAATCAGACACTGTTATACTGTCGCAGGTGATACGCGGCTTTGGACAGGAACTCGAAAAACACCATTTACTCAAACATGATGAAGTCTATTCAGAACTGCCTTACAAATCTTCGTGGTTGAATCTCAATGAGCAGCTCGATGACATAGACAAAGAGTTTGGCTTCCCGTGGACTTTGACGAGTCATCTTCCGGAGCCGGACAGTGACAGCCAGACAGATCAGGTGGAGACGGTCGACAGTATTCCTGAGCCAGTTGGGAGTCAGGTGCCAGACAAAGTTTTATTACCAACAGAGCTCGAACCGGTTGACTCGGGTGAAGAGAAACAAGCCTCCAGTGTTGAAGCCCCCTCAACTCCAACTGCCTCCTTTGATGAGACAGAAAGTGAGACTTCCAGTGACCCGCGGTACTCATTTAACATCCAAGTTTTGTCTCCGAAAGCGGCCAAACGTTTCTTTGAGCAAGGACAAACTGAGATGCCACAAAGCACGGATACCGATAGTCAAGCAGAGGAGATAATTTGTAGTTCTGTGGAGAGTGAAACATCTGAGGATACAGGTGCCACGTTGTCAATACTGGAGAGTGAGGCTTGCGAGCCAATTGAACAGATTTGTTGTCTTGCAAGAGTGGTGGAATTATTTTGCGGGGAAAACAAACCTTGGAAATGCCGGTGCAAGGAACGACAAAATGATAAAGATGGTACCGATGAGACACTTGACAGGGAAAAGGAGGCAGCGCATAAAGACGATAGCCTGTTTGAGACGAGTTCTTTCACAATATTTGACATTCAAGAAGATGATCCAGAGGAGGACAAGGAAAACACTGACGGTCAAATCGGAACTATTTGTAGCTCTGAGCCTTGCAATGAGGACGTTCAAATGATTGACTTAACTGACGACAAAGGCAAACCGGACTCAACTTGTGACCAAGAAAGTACTCTCGAGATAAGCACAAGCAGCGAGTCAAGCATTGTATTCATAACTGACGGCGAGGATGAAGGTCTCCCCATCCGTGAAAATGAAACTCCCATCCAGACGCCAAAAGTTGCCACTGAGCTGTCAGAACCTGAGTACGAATGTGAGCAAGAACACCCGAAATCCACAGGAACGATGCAGTCGAGCGCTTCAGTCTGTGATGACAAACAAAATGAAAGCACTGAGCACAACGTTGCCATCCAGATGACGGACCGTAAGGAAGGCTGTGCACAGGCTCAGTTAAAATCTGCAGATGTGGCAAAGTCTCAAATGGAAAACAAAGGACAAACTCAAATCAGTGCCACAGCTGACCTCCAGACATCTTCCAGCAGCTGCACTGAACAAGAAACAGCTGAGAGAGGGCAGAAGAGACGAAGCAGCCATCATACATTTTCTCCCTTTCAAAAGAAGTCAAAGAAATGCAAACTCTCTGTTGACCTGAGCTCAGAGCATGCTTTTCATGGCGCTTCAAAATGTGAGAAGACTCTGGTCGATGCAGTGGAAGCACAGCCTTTAAGCTCAAATGTTAGAACTGTGGAACTGGTACTGTTTGGCTCAGCGCAGCAAGGTAAGTGTGCTGTAATCGGTAAGAGGAAGAGTCATGCTTTTCCAGGAGATGAAACAAATCGGCCTCCAGAAGTTGTCTCTGTGCATCTCAGCCCCTTGAAGAGGAAGTCCAGTGAGGCCGTGCAAAGGAAACAGTCACTAAAACAATGTCTTCATGAAAAATGGAGGCAAAGTTTACCACCAGCTGAACTTTGGCACAGAAACAAACTGAAAAGGCAGAAACGTCTGTCTGCCTTTGTTCCTGGGGTGAGCCTCAAGAGGGAGAACTCTGAGATGAGAGTCTTACATGCAAACAGCAAGAGGTGCCGGAATCTGAAGAGGAAGAGGTCCCTGTCTATTAGACTCAAAACCGGCAAAGTAAAGAAACCCAATCAGCCCGATGGTCGTGAGAGAAGTGACACTAAAAATGGAAGCAGCAAGATCATGCCTCTCCAGGAGAACGTGTTGAAGTTCTGTGTATTACCCAAAACCTTCGACTTCAAAGATGGATCCCACAGGAGGAAGGAACCCACCGATTGTGCTCCAGGTAAATATTGAGACTGAAGTGATACAGCAGTGATTCAACAGAATCGGTTTTGAGGAGCAAAATGTATTAAGCAAGGCTGAGGTGTCACACCAACACCCTGCACGCCCCACAGCACTCCCACACAGTAGAAATTTACATACCATTTTCAAAACGCAAATCCTCTTTTAAAAATGACATCACTCTGCTTTCATTTAAATATTTCTGATAGGAGTTTGTTATTGTAAGCTGTGACAAATGAGCAAAAAAAAAAAAACAACTCAGACTTGAACACCTGCACACACAAAGAAGTCATTAGTGACAGAGCTGCTGGTCCGGTTTGAGTTTTCATTTGTGGTTTCTGATATTCTAACCCATGAGTTTTAAGGGTTTGTGACCGGGTTCCCCAAGTCGAAGGCTACATGTGGTTTGGGATGTTTTGACAAGTGATCAGGTCAAAGGTTACCGAAGGAAGGTTGCTTCATTGCCTAGAGGTTGGGTTTCCCATATGGTATGAATCATTGGTTCTTAGTTTAACATAAGCAACTCGCCTATATAAGATATTTCACTTGTTTAAAGATCCATCACTGGTTCAGAAAATCACAGTCAGCAAGCCGTTAATCTGTGACTGACTTCGCCAGTAATGGGTGGAGCTTCATCTAAACATTTAATTCAGTGTAGTGGAAGGTGATTGGCTACTAAACACAGACATTTAATTTAAATAGTGAATCTGGTTGGGGAGGAACCAGGATTTAAACTTAGCCCTCTCTTCGTTGGTGCACAGATGTGTCCATATCTCTTGGCACACGATTCATCCAATCCGCAGCATCCGCACCCTGTAAAGAAAAACCTCTCCACTAACATCTCCCGCTCCCTGGATGTCGATACTTTTCCTTTGTTTAGCTGCCGTATGCTGCAGAGTTCAGTCCTTCAAGGCCTTGGACCAGTGCTTGAATCCTTCTTTCCCCTTCTACAGATCAGCACAGCTCACACATGAATACACATTAAATGCTGTTAGTGTGAATACTAAACTATCAGTACTTTTACAGAATTATATATTCCAACACTAGCCATTGTCTAAAATCAACACTGTCGAGTTGTTTGCAGAAGATGACTTTTGACTCCAAACAAGAGCTGAAATGTCTCAACAGATTGTTCTGTCTTGTGCTGAGTAAAAACTCTCAAAGGCTCTCATAGACGGAAATCACAAGTCATCAGACTGTATAAAGCTCTTCTGTAGTATTTTTCCTGTTGATTAAATCGTACATGATGTGAACTCGGTGTCTACTTTTTTTTTTACTTCAAGGGATCAAACAAACAAAATAATATGGCACGAATAATACGTCAGTTTCAATCAGTAGGATTTGAAGAAATGACATTGAAAGTTATCCTCATTGGACCTCAGTGTTGTTGATGCTTGTGTACTGAGGTTGATGAGCAGCGTCCACTTCTGGGAGGGTCAGGCTTGACCAGAAGTGGTTCAGTGGATGAGATCGTAGCTTTCCAGATATTTTACCTTTGATATAATGTAGACGCAACATTAAGAGTCAGCCTGAGACTCGACACCAGACTGGTGACAGACTCGTCTGATCAAACTCTTGCTGCAGCTCTAGTTGTATTCTGCTTGTGTGATTCAAATACATGCAGAAAAACCTAATCAAGTCATTTTTTTCAGGTTTATCACAAATTTCCATTTAGAATCAAGCTTCATTGTAGAATTTCCACAACCACAGTACAGAGTATGTTGGCTGTAAAATGGTGTAGTATACTAAAATAAACCAGGAGGTAAAAAACACACCAGGAAGCCAGCTGTTGATCCAGTGAGTTGTACATTCAAGTGTTAATCATGTTCGCTCTGAAGTCCCTATGATCAGTTCAATGGCAGCTGACTTCTGCATCATTTACATGAGATAAGATCAACTTATTTTGATCCCTCACTGGAGAAATTCAAAAGCAAATCAATGCTTCAATTAGCAGGTCAAAAGCCTTCATTTCATACAAAGGAGAATACATTTGAAAGACAAAACCGGTCAACCCAGGAGTCTTTCAGGTTGAATATGTAACACCTGAGCTTTCAGTCTCTTTTCAACGAAGCCTTTGTTTTGTTTTTTGTTTTTTTCCAGATAAGCCAAACCATGCTAAGGAAAAGCACCAGCACTCCAGTAAAAGCCACTTCAAGGTCAAAGGTAGCAAATACAACACATGAATTCCTCTAATTTTTTTAATAGGCTCCACTTCTTTTTCGTAATTATCGTGAATGTGCTGTATCACAGGGTCATGGTGTCCAAATCCTGAGGAGAGGTACAAACCTCTGTGTCCGTCTCCTGTTCCCAAGACCGCCAGCGTCTTCTACGAGTTCCAGAAGAAATATGTGAAGAAGGTTCAGTCATCTACAGACAAACAACGTGACTGACTTTGCTGTCTTTTCCCGAAAGTTCTCCATTTGGGACTTTTTTTTTTTTTTTTAATCCAGATTGTTACAGAAATATTTTCTTTATTTTTTTTGTACTTTACATAAAATGTCCAGTAATATCTGCAGTAGTTTACATGCAGGTAAAGAGTTCCCAGAAACGTTTTTCAATGTAAAATGTATATATTTCAGCGAGCTATTTATATTTTTTTACTTTGATATTTGCATGTAGACATATATTTATGTACATTTTAAGTATTTTCTCACAGTCAGAACTAAGCCTTTTACTACAAATGTAAAACACTGATTGTGAATCACTTGAAGCCATCAGTTTTTTTTTCTTTTTGACAGGCTTTTAGAATTTGGCAAAAAACATCTTGCCACAGTATCATTGCAGTATTATTTAGACGATGCAGTACGAAACAGCGTCGTCCTGCCTGCGCCTCATGCATGGAGCTGCATTCAGGCTCGCCCAGGGGAAAAGAAAAACAAGTCACAGGGACACAGCTGAAGACAATGTTTAGCTTTGTGTTGTTGTTTTTTTTCCTTTTACACCCTGTAGCACTGAGTTAGAAGACGATGTTGCATTTAAAGATTCACACAAAACCTAAAGGGACCATGAAGAAGTCGTTATTGTTTACATTGCAAGTGTCTGTAATACAGACGTGTAGATGCTGTACATTCACCAGTTTCTTGTGTGGTGTTGTTAATACGAAAGCACAGAAGCAGATACGAGACTGTGACGGTGTTTTTGGTTTGTCATTATGCGTACTGCTAAAAAGTGCAGAATGTTCCTGTCATTATCTGACTACCTAATAGCTCTGTTTCCTAAAGTGCAAAGTGAGCATTGAGGAGCCGTCGCACATTCCTTAGAACACGATTTGCACTGACACAAATTTCCTTTGTTAACATTCGAATGACGTTTTAATGTGAAATACACTGTGGTGCTAATGCTCAGACGAGACTGTTGTATGATTTAGAATTTGTTTTTCAGCACGGGAAGACCACTTGTAGGCTCTCTCTTTATTCTCTCCCCTCCTCTGCAGACACGATGCACAAGCTTATCTGGCTGGATTCGCTAAGAGGTTCCACTCTTCTACTAAAACCCTAAATTAGCTGAAATATTGACCTGCTATCAGCAACGTCTGGCAGGTGAAGGTTGCTCTGACCAAACACTTCAGTTCCTTTCTCTCAACGGTTTTCTGCAAACTGGCGCTCGTGTAACTACTTATCCACTTTATGAGGTTCACCTTGCCAGTAGTGGGTTGGACCCATTTTTTGCCTCCAGAACTGCCTTCTCTCTTTGTGGCATAGATTCAGCTACATACTAGAAACATTCAGTACAGATTTTGGTCCATATTGACATGATGACATTGCGCAGATTTGTCGGCTACACATTTCAGATGTGAATCTCTGTTTCCACCTGTTGTGGAAGAACTGCTGTACTTTGTATGTACCCAGTGAGTTCTGTTGAACTGAAATAAAGAGACCTGAGAAAGTAAACTGTCCTCTGAGTGTTTGAGTGTCTGAGAGGGTTACCATCATAGAGAATGCAGAGCAGCCTGCAGAGGAAGAACAAAGAATGTTGTGTGTGTGCTGAATATAAAGATACCATAGAAGGTGGGAGGACAGGAAGTGGGAACACAGGTGTCTCCCGGAACATTGTAGGTTGTAGGATATGGACAGACACAGATGCCAAAAGGATTCAAGAGACTTCATTCGAACTGTCTAGCTCACAGTCACACGTTATAAAAGACAGAACTATCCTGCAGGTCACAGGGTCATTTAAAACTCATCCTTGTGTATATAGTCTTTAAAAAAGAAAACCCAACATCTTCTGTATGTAATGTTTTTTTCTCTTTCAATTTTTGCACTGTGTGTTTTCTGTTTTCTGTTTTCTGTTTCTGTTTCATTCCTACAATTTGCACTGGGTGTTCCCAATTATTCTTGCACTGACTGTTCACTTTTTTTTGGAGCTGTTGTAACAGTGAACTTTCCCCACTGTGGGATCAATAAAGTTATCTTTATCTTAAATCAGCTTTGCAGACTCGGGGAAGCCGAAGCCAGGACAAGCAGAGCCCACTTAGGAATTCCCTTATGAAATGAATGAAATGAAATGAAAAATACTTTATTTATCCCAGAAGGGAAATTCAATTATCACACCTATCAGAGCTGCAAGGGATCGTAACACAAAGAAGCTTTTGGGGAAAGACAAGGAAAACATTCAACCACACAGACCTTAACAGATGGCCGGGTGCAATGTAGTGCTCCGGGCTTAACGTATTGCTCCGCTGACCCCTCATTTCCTGTGGCATGCAACAACTGAACTTATGAATGAACAGTGAAGACACAGTACCAAAAGGATGTGCCTTATGATCTCATGTTAAGTGTAATTGTTATTAAACGTGGAAGTATAATGT
>NW_007578218.1:254086-261803 GCF_000690725.1 Stegastes partitus
ACGCTGCACGGGGAGAACATGGAGACTCCACGCAGAAAGATCCTGGGCCCAAACCAGGGATCTTGCCAGTTTTTTCTTAAGTAGCAATGATGTGAAGGTGATGAAGAAATTCTCTGCAGATACCATCTGGTTGATTTATTGGAACAAATGCAATATCTCAGACGCCTTTGAGAGGATTCGAAGCCCCAAAGAACCTCCCTCCAGACCAACCTTAACCACTGGCTTATATAGAGGGAGTTGTTTACGTAAGGGGAGTCCCATCCTCTACACAGTGTGATGAATCTCCTTCAGCAAACTTTAACCTGGTCACTCCAATCATAAATCTTCAAGACCCATAATGCCAAACCCAGATGCAACCTTTGACCTGGGGACCACTTAAAAACCCATTACGTGAAATACCAGATACCACATGACAGTGCCGACCACCGATCCTCCGTGCTGCACCTCATGCAAACTGGAACCTCTGTTTCCTGTTCTTAGCTGACACTGTTAAAAAGATTTTCAATGTTGAACAAATACTTATGAAGAAAAGTTTCTGAGGTTTTATTGGATGCACTTGCACAGGTGGACCCAGTCAGTCACCGAGGAGCGCCTATGGCTGTAAATTATTACATTCAACTCACCCAGCCAACCAGTACCTTTTCCCCGGGTCATGTCACGGTTATCTTATGTTCCTGAGGTCAGGTTTATGATGTTTGCCCCCCAGTAAACCTTGTCCTCTATTGCAGGTATGAGTTCTTATGATAACACGTGTCTTAGTTTGCGTTTGCACATGCACAGTTCATGTGCAGTTTCTTGTCTTCGGAGTATCAGAACATGCCAGCCATCGATACACACATCAGTGAGACGAGGACATCATTTGTGTATGAGCATCATCAAGACGCGTTCAGAGATGGTTTTCTGCATACCTTGCGTGTAACAAGTAGTTTTTTTAAAGTTATTGTTGCCTGTCTGTCACCTGGAACCAGCCTGGCCATTCTCCTCTGACCTCGAGCAGCCATAACGAAGTACCGCCCTGAGAACTGCTGCTCCCTGGATACTTCATCTTTTTTAGATCATTCTCCGTAAACCCTCATTCTTATTATGCATGAAAATTACAGTAGATAAGCAGATTCTGATATCGATGTAGTTACACCACCAGACCTTTTTGCACCATCTAAAGTCGTTCTGCCTTTCTTCCCCATCCAGACGCTCAGTTTGAACTTCTGCAGGTCTTCTTGGGCATGTCTATATCCTAAAAGTTGCTGTCATGTGATTGGCTATTTGCTTTACACGCTCCCCTTCTGATGATGACTCAAGGCGCTGAAGAACAACTAGAAATGTTTTGGGGTTTTTTTGCAGTTGACTTTTGACCTTCTGAACATAAAAAGTCATCACCTCATCATTTTGTCCTATTAGACATTTGTGTGAAATCTGGCCATCGTTAGTGCATAAATTCCTGAGTTATGGCCAAAAAACATGTTTTGTGAGTCACAACGACCTCAAGTCGATTCTAATTCCTTGTGTCAAAGTGAAGATTTGTGCTACGTGTCACAAAATGAGACACTGCAGTCACAAACGCCTCCCTAGCTGACAAATGTGTTGATTCATGCACTTTTGACTATCTACAGGTTCATTATATTAGATTGGGACTGCATTAACACCAGACTGTCAGCCTCTCAAGATTTATCTTTGGTCCCTGAAAACCCCCCCAAAAAAAGCCAAACATGTGTTCTAGGTAAAAAAAAAAAACATCTGAGTTAGTCAAATAACTGAATGGGCACATAAGTGTTTATATGATTTGGAACGTCTCACTCCTGTTTCCAGTATTCTTCTCCCTCAGGCTCATTCTGCCAATTAGAATCCTTCATCTATGATTACTGATAGTTTTTTTCTTTTATACTATTATTCATACTGGAAACCTGGCAGGACCTTTTGGAACGTCAAGGACTTCTTGGAACGCAGATCTTGTTTACACCCTGCAAGAGGATGATATGTCTTCAGTCAAGGTTAGAGAGAACAGTGGGAAGACTTTCCTGGGAAATTTCACAAAAACAGTTGGTTTGAACATGTTGAACATTCCACTCATTCTGTCTTGTAAATGAGAGTTTCAGATCTCTGAGGATACATATTCGACCAACAACATCACTAATTAATACACCAGAAATGTGTAAAGGGCTGCAAGGTGGCTCGGTGTTGCCTCGCAGCTAGAAGGTCACCGGTTCGCGTCCCGGTGAGGACACCCGGGATCTTTCTGCGTGGAGTCTCCATGTTCTCCCCGTGCAGCGTGGGTTCTCTCCAGGTTCTCTGGCTTCCTCCCACACAGTCCAGAAACATGTTGAGGTTCATTGGTGATTCTAAATTGTCCGTAGGTGTGAATGTGAGTGTGCTTGGTTGTCTGTCTCTAAGTGTAGCCCTGTGATAGACTGGTTACCTGTCCAGGTGAACCTGCCTTCACCCTGAGTCAGCTGGGATAGACTCCAGCCCCCCAGATTATCAAGCCCCAAGGTCCAAAGAGCCTGACTAAGTACCCCTGGCTTAACCAACCAAATGGCCATATTGGAAACAGACATCTGTGGGATTTTTCTTGTTCTTCCTTCTTGCAGATTCTCACCCAGCATTTCCATCATTGTTCGTATTTTCTGTTTTCTGTTTGTTGTTGTTGTTATTTGTTGGTCGTTGTTTAGTGATAAATGTTTTGTGCGTATACAGTTGTTTCTTGTGTTTTCTATAGCCTACTTTCAATCACTTTACATATCAGATGTTTATCAAGTTACCTAAGCTAACATGTAGTTCCCTGTTTAAAGTGAAATGAGACACTTTTGACTGATCACAAAGACTGAACAGTTTATTACAGTTATGGTGCTGACTCAGAGATAATATCACTGGACGAGCAATTTATCATTTTAATTAATGCAATAACTTTCTTTATTGTGGAGATGAATCTAACTTACTAACTAATAAGTCAGAAATGTGAGTCAGAGCATACTCGTAGTTGAAAACATGCTGAAGAAACCCAATGCGGTGTCAAATTACCGCAACAAGAATCAGATTTAATCAGATGTTTAACACTGCAATGAATTAAAGGTGATTTCTTGTAACTATTGAACTAAAGCTGCATAGTTAAAGATGAGAGAAGGGGTGAACATGTCAGAAGAACAAGAGAGGCTATTGTTTCCTCAAAGCAGCTCATGTCTGAACATGTCTTGTGAAGCCACTGACTTCAGCATGAACTCCAGCGGCTAACGGTTCCTCTTTTTACCAGCAGATGCATCCTGTGAGTACCAAACAGTGCTCTCTGCTGTTTCCAAACAATTGATCAGATGCTAAGCTAATAATGACAAACTCCTCATGGGTTAAAGGTGAAGCGTCTGTTAGAAATGTGTGTGTATTCATGTGTATGTGCTATGGATAAACTGTGTCATAGGAATAGGTGCATGGAGGGGGAGAGTTGTGTACAGCATAAAAAAGGCATGACAAAGAGACTTCAGTCAGAGATGGCTTTAAATGGAGACCGTCTGGACCAGAAGACCAGGAAATGCTCACTGAGCTCTTGGTTGAACATCGTTGGAGTTCTCAGCATTCTGAGAATTGGAGAAGTCTCGACAGATCTGCAGCTTGACTGAAGAGGAACAGCAGAACCCTTTTGTGTTTCCTGCTTGAAGAAAACTTCCTCTTCTTTCCCAAATTTAGACACAAAATAACTGCAGATCTGATGGAGTTGGGACATCTCATCTTGTGGAGGCAGAAAAACTGTGAGACCAATGTGAGACAACTGTAAAGCCAATGTGAGGTTGATGAGTCAGCTCTCAGTTGACAAAATTAATGAATTTGCTCTCAGCTGTAATGGGAGCCTGTTCACAGCTGTGTTTACAGAAGGATGCGGTCAGATCTGACTAAAAGGTTTTGTGTCCCCAGGGATTGGTGATAAGGTCAAATTAAGAAACTGTACATGACATCGATCCTGTAATGAGACAGCCTTAAGCTGACTAACAGGTTTTTAAGATAATAAAGATGTATTTTTAAAAAATAAGTGCTGATCATCAGCAAACCTACCGGTGGCAAATGACAATCCCAATACATCAATTTGACACTAAAAGCTAATTGTGTGATAAGAATCTGCCTCCATTAGAAATCCACCGTGGGAAAGAGAAATTAAAGAAAAAGGGGGGTGGCATGATGCCCTCCCCTTCTGCTATATAAAGGGGACCTATTTTGATACATTTTCAGTCTTTCTAGAGGGCTCAGTTTGTGACAGTGTTCTGCTCTGCTGAATACTTGAATAAACTTATATTCTGTGCATTATATCCTTGACCAAGGCTGATTCTTCAGAGTCATTGTACTCTAACCCATATGAATCTTTGTTAACAACTTTTGTGTGATCTCAGACATCTCTGCATAAAGCTGTCAAGAAGGACCTTTGACCCCTTCAATCTCCCTCTGATACAGGAGGGTTCTGTCTGGGACTCTGAACTGGGTTGGTGTACCATCGGAAGAGGACTCCTCCAGGCTTAAACAGGGCTGAGTTAGCCAGCAAAGGCCTAGCTGTCCAGCTCCCTCCCTCCCTAAATCACTTATTAGGCTTCCACTTTAGAAAAGCTCAGAACCTGTAGGCAGACAGAACCTAACCCTCAACAGAGAGCTGGACCAGTGGCCCTGTCACAGGGGTTCACCGACGCGGATCAACACGTGAAATTACACAACAATAGTAATGAGAGAAGAAAGATGTGGGGCTGATAAGAGGGCACAGAAACTTGGCTCAAGCTTATTCAATGACTACCTGGGAACTACAACTCATGCCATGTGCCAGAATCTGACACCACTTGGCGCTGGTGAAGACTTTCTCTCACGCTCTTCCCGAACAGCTCACAAAATATTGGGTGATTATAGAAACTGGTCCCTCTGGATTGGTTCAAAAGAAGAAGTAGACGCTGCAGAGTCTGCAGGACTACGAGCTCAGTTGTGTTGCTGCCTCAGTAGAGCACATTGAACTCTTGCAGCTGCTTGTCTCAAGTGAACTTCATTGATTGGACCCTCTGTCATTATCAGGCCTCACTTTATCTTCTTAGAGTAATTGTTTTGGTGTAGTTTAAATAAAAACTCTGTCAACGTTGGACACAACAGTCCCTCAAATAGATCTTTACGTCCTTGTTGTTGGAGGCAGACAATAAGTTTTTGTATTCTTCTAAGTAACCTGTGGAATTCTCTACTGATGTTCTGAATTCTGGTACTATTTATGAAGCAATAGCACACAGGATAATACAATTTAATTTAAACATCAAATCAACTCTACAAAAAATGTTGAATAACTTTCCAAGCTGTGTCACATTAACGTCCACATATAAATGTACTGCTGCACAAACTTCACACAACCTTCATTCAAAGGGGACAGCTGTTGGTATCGGCACTCCAAATAAACTCTGAGTAGAAAATGCCAACAAAGCAATCCCACAGCTCCTCATTGAGTCCTATTCAGATGAGAACATGTCACATATTAATCACATTTAACTGAGTGCAGACGATCCTCTCTGGTCCTCAGAGTTCAGGATGGTAGCACCAAACCCTGCTGCAGGTCAGACCGTAGTTCTCCTCTCTGACAGACTCGGGCAGCTCAAACTGAGCCAGCTGATGCAGCAGCCGTCGGATGTCGTGTCCCTCAAACTGCGCTCGCCCAGGATCTCCGATCAGGACTTTGGTGCCACGGACTCTGATGCAGCGGTCCAACCAGCTGTGAAGGCTGCTGGCCAGGGCCTCGTCATAGAACATGTCCCCCAGGAGGATCAGGTCAAAGCCGTCGGGCTCCGAACCAATCAGATTGTCGGTCACGCAAACGGGCGACTTCAGGCCGTTCAGCTCACAGTTCATGTGGGTCGCAACAGCTGCAACTGGAACAGAAACGGGCAAGTTTAGTTCTTCTGCCGCATATCTTGAGCTGAAACAAGCTGTCGTCATATTACACTACAAGACACTCATATGTGACCTACATGGATGTGATGGTCTGAGAGGAAAACAGTCTGATGACATACGTAGCCCTTAAATGTGTTTGTGTGGATTCATGGACGACACACGTTCTGTGACACATGCTCATATCTGTATTTCCTGTTTCCTGGAAGTCATATGTACGTTTCATGGTGCGTGTATGATCAGAATGGTCTGAAGTGGATGTGTGTGGCTCTATAAATGAAGATCAAAACTGTCAAACATATAAAGCAACTTTTAATGACCATGACTACAAAAATCAGTCACATATGACCACTTTGAGCATGTCTTTAGGTATTATTTCATCTTTACAGAGAATTTTATTTCTTCTGCAGATGTACCATTAATCGGAACAGCCTGTCGTCAGAGGAGTCCTCTTAAACAAGATCTCCCTGTTTTCATGTATGGCTGCATTCCAGGGCAACTTTGTAATGTGTTGCTACATTTCAGGGGTTGTCCTCCAATTGCAAGGTTGGTGGTTCGATCCCCAGCCCCTCCACAAATGTCCTTGGGCATGGCAGCTCTGTCACCAATATTATGTGAATGGGTGAATGAGAAACACATTGTAAAGCACTTTGGATAAAAGCGCTGCAGATCATTTCAGGGCAACTCTCATGTCATCAAATGTTTTATTTAACAGTACATTTTAATATATATATTCTTTTTTCTTTTTTTAATGACAACAAGGTACACATAATTCTAGGTAAACGTTAATAAATCTAGTTTCATACCAGCATCAATGTCATTAGCCACTACATGAGCAGCACCACAGAGCTGTGCAGCGATGGCGGAAGCTCCACAGCCGCTCCCCAGATCCAGCACCGTCTGACCCCGACTCACCTCCGGGTTGTCCAGGATGAACCTTCCGGGAGGTGGCGTCAAATGTGGATTAACAGCAGGGATTCCCACAGGTAAACCGTCTGTTGTTTATGCTGATGCCTTACCTTGAGAGCGCCTGTCCTCCGGGCCAATAAATGGCCCAGTAGGGGTCATCAAAGGGCCACAGCTCCGGTCTCTCTCTCCAGAACCTGCAGTTTGGGGTGAGTAATCTCAGTTTGATCTCCGGGGTCAGACTCTGTCCTCCAGCTACCTCTGTGTTCTCTGAAATAAACCTCCTGATGTTCTCGTCAGGCTGGCAGATTTTTGAGAAGCATCGTGTAACTAATCTAACGTGGCGAGTGCATGTTCGGCTGGTTAAAAGTCCCGACATGATGGTGAAGTTGCTGGAAAGTTAAGCTAGTAGCCTAGTTAGCTAGTTAGCGCCATGTTAGCCCCGAAGCTGCTAGTTTGAGTGACTTTTAATGTTTCCCGCTGGAGTTAACAAATGTTTGGTCATGTTAGTAAAGAGCAAAGCTTGTGAACACCACAGTACGGCCACATTAACGGACTCATTCAGCTCCAATTGGCCGGTTTTCCACACGGACCCAAAACAAAGTCGGACACAAGTTCCGTCGACCTCCTGAAAACAGGACACAGAAGTTCCGTTCCGCTGAACTGAAAACAGGTCTTACAGACATTATAGCTGCTCTACGGACACTGAAAATATGAATATTTGGTTTACTATTTATGTTTTAGTTGTAGTTAATATCAACTGTATTGATTAATCACATTTCAAAACAGCAACAGTTGAACAAAGATGCTGTTCAATTAAAATAGCAGGTTATAAAGCAGAATGACAAGATGACTAGAGGACAAATCTAAATAAAAGACAAAAACAATAAAGAGAGAAGAAAGAAAGAACAATAGAATAAAAATAATA
>NW_007578218.1:262883-270732 GCF_000690725.1 Stegastes partitus
ATGGATAGTTTTCTTCCTGTCATTGAAGCTACCCAGAGCTGACCCCTGTGGCCTGGACCAGCACACCCACACATCTGCTCAGGGATTGCGTTTACAGATGGCTGCTGTCTATTACAGCCGGCGGGTGTAGTGACTTGCCTTCATATGGGGAATTGCAACCTTGAGCCTCCGGTCTAGGAGTGATTGCGGCTCAAGTGCAACAATGCATTGGCGCTCTGCACATGAAGGAGATCAGATACACCCAGACCTCCGTCCTCTATTATCTAGGTTGTAATTCAGGCATCCCCTATGTAGTGCCACATATAATTTGCTTGTTCCACAGACCTGAAATGTAACACTTCAAAAAGCAATTTAAAGTTTCAGACTGCTGACACAGGAAGAAGAGGATTTTTAGAGATCTACGGGAAACAAAAGTCATGATTTAGGCTACGTGACTGCTATGCAACACAACCAGCAGATAAAAGGAACATGCACGGCTCCCTCACAAATCTGTTCTCATTAAGTCAGACAGACATAGTTTGAACTGAGAATTTAAAGAATAAAGCACAACTTTTAAACAATCCCTATGCTGTGGGAAAGTAGTAAATATAATATAAAATATTCTGAATAAATTAAAATTAATACAAACAGACATTTTCAATCCATGTTTTGTGGATGAAAAGGCTTGTTTTTGCAATGAAAGTTTTATTTTGCAGATTTTTGAAAGAGTTAAGTTACATTTACAATATCAACCAAGTGTTCACAAATAATTCTGCAGAATATGCAAAAAGCAAAAGAGTTGCTTTGATTTGTATCCTGCTTCCTTTATTATAATTATAATTATTATTCTTATTATTTTATGTAAAACTACACATAAACTAATAGGGTTTACCATTAAATTATCAGAAAAAACACCAAATTTGCCATTGTACATCCAAGGTTTGAAGTTATCAGGTAGATAGAACCACCTTCACATCACAGCTTTGTGGTTTTTCTACTTTTAGGTTCTAACTTTCCTTTGGGGACCAATAAAGCAGATTTCTTAAACCCTGATTTAAATGACTTTGGAACCAATTCTTCAGACAGATGTTAACAAAAATTAAAGAGAAGGGGTTGACTGATCTGACTATAATAAGTCCAATTTTATTAGAGAGGAAAATCACATCATAATGAAATTTGGTCGAGGCTGGTGGTGGGGGTTGATAGTCTTTTATCAGATCAGCGTCCTGTATCGAATCTTTTACAGGAGTTTGTTTTAGTAGGCAGGGGAAGGGGTTTTGGTATCAAAGATGTAATATTTAAGCATCTCCCTTCTTCAAATCACGTTCATAACACATTTTGCAGTTTCATTCGTTCATTCAGGAACCGGTAACCAGATAAGCTGCACAGACAATAATAGAAACCACAGGAAATAAATATCAACCCTGAACCGTGGTCGCTGTGCGGAAGGGTTGTGGTGAATCTGCAAAAGATAGCATGAAAATAATATTCACACTCCTTTATCATGATGCTGGTTGTATTAGAGAGAACAGGGTTGTTTAAACGTCGTGACTGTTGTGAACAAGAGCACTTCTCTCAGTGTGTTTTTCTGCCTTTTACAGCCATAAGAGACTGAGAATGTAATGCACCTTGTTGAAGAAATTTTACTCATAGTCCTCATGTGAAGTTTGCTGTAGTGGGTGTTTATTAGTATTCCGGTATTGGTTCACCAACACAGAGCATGAGTCTGTGAAGGTGGACCGACCCTGAACATCTGCAGAGTCACACATTTACACTGTAAGTCAGAGGGTAGGGGGGGGCTGTATGTAAATACAAAGGTGAATAGAGGTAAATTAACATACAGTTGCTAATCAAATGGCAGGAGGTAAGGGGAGCAATGAACAACAGGGGGTGGAATCGGGTGCCTGTGACAGGAGGTAGGAAAACACATGACAAAAGGTGATGGGAAAACACATGGCAACAGGGAATCAATTCAGGGGTCTTTGACCATCACAATAAAAGACAATGGCTTTCTTCTTCAACCTCCAGAGGATACATTCTCTGCCGTGTATACCTGACTGTCTGCACTGTTTTAGTACCATTTTGTAATTTTTCTGTGTGACTGTGTGTTAAAAAGGCTTCACCAGAAGATGGCTGCCAGTTCCCACTGAAACACTGGTCTTTCATTTCATTCTTTACTGATGGAAGGAGGAATATTGTGTTGTATCGTGTCACATTGTGCTTAAAATATGGCGTAAATGTCAGATTGCTTAGTTTTATTATTGATCCTGCTAGTGGAAGACTGGCTATTATCACAAATTTATGCAAAATGCTTCATCAGCGCAAGTCTGAACCCAATATTTATTTATTTATTTACTGGGACACATTGTGGATTAAAGTAGTTATTTGTGCATTTGAAATAAATAAAGGTGTGATTTACACTTAATTAGAAAAATATCTTAAGTAAAGCTTGCTGTAAATTGTGTGTCAAAATAGTAGTGTTGTAACATCTAATGTTTTGTGTTATTATCCATTTATTGCCTTGTGTAAATAACTTAGTCTAGTTTGCACAGTTTAAACCATAAATGTATATAATATATTTTTGTTAACTGCATACTTATAGTATTAATTTGAGGCAGGGGTTCTCCTTAAAGCAACAGCTGCATGTCTTACAAGCTGAAACTCAATCAGGGTAAATGCCCTTCCTTTGAAATTTTACCCATGTGTCACAGACGTGCTTCACGCTGTAGTGGAGGTACAGCGCCCCCTACATTGCTTTATTTGGATCATCAGATCAGCTCTGCCTGTGGCTGATGGTCTCATGACTGCATTCTGTGATCGGTGGCAGAGATGTTATCTCATAGGTCTAACCAATTACACAATCCTTCTGCTGGTCCAGGTTTAGAGGAACTGGATGCGAGCCTGTTTGTCATCAGAGGCCAGCCTACAGACGTCTTCCCTCGTCTTTTTAAGGTAGGAGATACTGAATGGAGTGAAAGATCAGTCTGAACTCTGAAACACGATGCAACATGTTTAAAGCCCCTAAACTGGTTACACAGAAATGACGTATTTCTGAGATATGTAATTGTGTTAAAAAAGCACCTCAATTATTGATCTATATATATTTGTCTTAGAAACAATTTTGACTCTAGTTATGTATGAAGTGAACTCATATATGCAGTCCTGATGTGTTGCGTGTACTTTCTTAGGAATGGCAGATCACTCATTTATCTTATGAGCACGACTCTGAGCCGTTTGGTGAGGAAGGCGATGCCGCCATCCAAAAACTAGCCAGCGAGGCCGGAGTAGAGGTGCGGATTTCTCACACGCTCTACAGTCTGGACAAGTGAGTGATTCTTCAGTATGCGTTAAGACAAAAGTCCCACAGTGATAAACCTGTTTGAAATGGAGATTGTGACCACCTACTCTGTGCATGCAGGTAGGGATTCCCTTTTAATATATTTATCTTCCCTAAAGGATTAGAGAACTCAACGGTGGTCACGTACAAGCGCTTCCAGGCTCTGATCAACCAAATGGATGCCGTGGAGCTGCCTGCAGAGACCATCACATCTAATGAAACTGCCTCACACCCATCAGTCACGACCACAACGACAAGTTTGGGGTTCCCTCCCTGGAGGAGCTTGGTAGGCGTTTTCTTTCTCTTTAAGTGTGCGTAATTTGTGTGCATTAATACAGGGCGACTTTTTCAATGTGTTGCTGCATTTCAGGGGCTGTCCTCCAATCGCAAGGTTGGTGGTTCGATCCCCAGCCCCTTCACAAGTGTCCCTTGGGCATGGCAGCTCTGTCGCCATTATTGTGTGAGTGGGTGAATGAGAAACACATTGTAAAGCACTTTGGATAAAAGCGCTATTGGTGTATTTTTGTTAATGCAATCCAGGAGACTTCATTATCAGAGTCAGGAGCTAATGACAACTTTTGACTCGATTGTGTTACCAGGTTTCGAGACAGAGGGCCTAACCACAGCAGCATGGCCAGGTGGAGAAACCGAGGCTCTCATGAGGCTAGAACGGCATCTGGAGAGGAAGGTAGAAATACAGTTTAATGCAGTGTGTATAATGACCTGAAGTCACCCTGGTACTGGTGTGATCCATCACAAATATACACAGAAAATACTGGGGGGAAAACATAGAGGAGATTTTGCAAATACATATTCTTTGGTTGGCTTGAATCCTTTTTGGGAAAATGCATGAAACCCTTTGAAGGAGTTACAAGCTTTAGCAGCTCGGCTAGGAGAGACTGTGCAGACAACTGTGCAGTCGAAGCTTTATGGGAGAGCGGCAAAACAGAAAGACAAAAATGACTCGTATTAAATCTAGACTAGAGTTCATCAGAATGCATAAAGGAGAAGTTAACTGAAAGAAGGTTCTTTGGTCTGATTAAACCAACATTGAGCTTTTTGGCCAACAGATAAGATGCACATCGTTACAAACACACCATCTCCGCTGTAAAGCACGGTGGTGGCAGCATCATGGGGATGCATCTTTCACAAAGATGGTTGGGGTGAAACTGTAGTGTGGCCAAAGGTGTATCTACTAAATACTGACTTGAAGGGGATGAATACAAATGCAATCAATTATTTATGTTTTATATTTTTGATTAAAGCCAGTACTTTGTTCAGTTTTCGAATTAACATGAACATTTTTTTATTTGCAAAATCTAGTCTGAAAAGCCTAAATAAAATGACCAGGATTCAATGTTGACAAGCAAAAAGAGGAAAACTTCCAGTACTGGGCTGAGTACTTAGGAAGTGTCTAACAGTACTGGTGTTTCATAAGCTGTTCACCAGATGAGAAGGTAAAATCTCGTGGTTAACTTGTGCTTCTTTATAAGCTCACATGGGTGAACCAATTCGTCATGGGTGCATCTGGACCACAAAAATATCACAGAATTGTTTGGAACATTGTCTGATTTATGGTGGTGCTGTGAGAAAGCGGTCTCTATCGCATCACATGTTCCACCTTTTTTTTTTTAGTCTCTGCTCCACATTTATTCTCTATCTGTTCTTTTTCTGCTCCCAGATGCTATTCACTAATGTTGAGGGGGTTTCCAGCCAAACACATCTATTATCCCTGGAATGCCCCAGAGGAAGGGCAGAAGGCCGCCAAGTGCATCATGAGCCCACTACCCCAAGCCCATGGTGAACCACGCCGAGGCCATCAACATAGAGAGGAGGAAGCAAATTTACCAGCAGCTCATCCTCACTAGGGTGGTGGGGGGGCTGGAGTCCATCCCAGCTGACTCAAGGTGAAGGCAGGTTCACCTGGACAGGCAACCAGTCTATCACAGGGCTACACTTAGAGACAGACAACCAAGCACACTCACATTCACACCTATGGACAATTTACAATCACCAATTAACCTCAGCATGTTTCTGGACTGTGGGAGGAAGCTGAAGAACCCGGAGAGAACCCACCCTGCACGGGGAGAACATGGAGACTCCACGCAGAAAGATCCTGGGCCATAACCAGGGATCTTGACAGTTTTTTCTTAAGATCCCGGGTGTCCTCACCGGGACGCGAACTGGCGACCTTCTAGCTGTGAGGCAACGGTGCTAACCACTGAGACACCTTGCATACAGGCATATGTCCCTGGTAATTCAAGCCACAGTTACTTAGTGTTGAAAGGTTAATGTCCACCTACCCAATAGCTTCATTGAAAGACCGGGGTTTACCAGACATTCAAAGCGGTTGTGTTTAGTGTTGTTTGTTTGTTTTTGTTTTCACAAAAAGGGCAACATTGTGGGTAAATTTGAATGTCTTTGCTCACCTTGCAGGCCTTCTGGCAGCAGTACCTGCCAATCCCAACAGCTGTGCAAATGGTAGCAGTGTGGGCAGAGTCAACCCAGGGACCATTCAGGGTGCGAGAGGGTCCTCTGAAGACCCTGTCCTACAGGAGGGAATGTCTCAGACAGGTACATAGGTTTATGTTGCATATTTCTACAAACACGCACATTTAACTTGTAAATTCATGACAAAGTGCTGTTTTGTTTTTCTTTTTATCAACCTAGTCATCGCACTCATGACGTAAATGCTCCCCATGAGACTTGGGCAGTGGGCAGCATGATGCCAAAGACGTGATCACTGGCCCGCAGAATCGCTGTCAGCTGTGAACTAGAAGCTGAATGTTGGGCTTTATTGCAGAGCATAACTAAATCATTGTTGTACTTCCAAAAAGCCGCTGATGTTGAAAAAAAACTCTTCAGTGCCCAGAGACGGTGGGGATGCTGCACCGCAAAACGAAGAAATAAATGTTTTGTTTTAAGGTGGCAAATACATGTGAAGTTCTCCCCGATGCATATTCTGTGTCATGTCTTTATGCAGACAGAGGACAGTCCATGCAGAAGAGAGTCCACCTGAAAGCAGCTCCAGATTGTGGAAGCAGAGCAAATAGGGTTCAAAAGGTCCCTCCGTCCATCCGAGTCACATGGGCGGCATTGTCTCCAGCTAACCAACAAACAGTCATGTCTGTAGCTAACAACATGGTGGAGATGGGACGGATCGGCCCTGTACCACTGGCTCCTTATCTGAAGAAGTCCCTATGGCGCGTAATATTTAGATTGTCAGGAGCTCGAAATGACAGTCAGCTGGTGTGTAACTGTAGAAGTGATGAACCCACTAACCAGGGCTGTTGTCTTCTTAACACACTCCAAGTTTGTACGGTTAGGACGTCATCAGGACACAATCTACACATAAAACCATCAATCCAGCCGCATCTCAGCAGCTCTTCACGATGGCTGTGATGTTTTTTGCTCTTCACCTGACCGCCTCAGCTTCCACACCCTCGTGAGAAAATGGTAAAATGTGAAATGGTTCCCAGAGTAATGGAATCTGACGTGATGGGAGATTTGTTGTATGTAGCTGACAGGCTGACATCAGCTGCCCCGGATCAAACCCTGACATGAGAAAACTGACCTGGAGAAACAGTTTTTCTGGAAACTAAATGTTTCATATAAACANGTATTAAATCTAGACTAGAGTTCATCAGAATGCATAAAGGAGAAGTTAACTGAAAGAAGGTTCTTTGGTCTGATTAAACCAACATTGAGCTTTTTGGCCAACAGATAAGATGCACATCGTTACAAACACACCATCTCCGCTGTAAAGCACGGTGGTGGCAGCATCATGGGGACGCATCTTTCACAAAGATGGTTGGGGTGAAACTGTAGTGTGGCCAAAGGTGTATCTACTAAATACTGACTTGAAGGGGATGAATACAAATGCAATCAATTATTTATGTTTTATATTTTTGATTAAAGCCAGTACTTTGTTCAGTTTTCGAATTAACATGAACATTTTTTTATTTGCAAAATCTAGTCTGAAAAGCCTAAATAAAATGACCAGGATTCAATGTTGACAAGCAAAAAGAGGAAAACTTCCAGTACTGGGCTGAGTACTTAGGAAGTGTCTAACAGTACTGGTGTTTCATAAGCTGTTCACCAGATGAGAAGGTAAAATCTCGTGGTTAACTTGTGCTTCTTTATAAGCTCACATGGGTGAACCAATTCGTCATGGGTGCATCTGGACCACAAAAATATCACAGAATTGTTTGGAACATTGTCTGATTTATGGTGGTGCTGTGAGAAAGCAGTCTCTATCGCATCACATGTTCCACCTTTTTTTTTTTAGTCTCTGCTCCACATTTATTCTCTATCTGTTCTTTTTCTGCTCCCAGATGCTATTCACTAATGTTGAGGGGGTTTCCAGCCAAACACATCTATTATCCCTGGAATGCCCCAGAGGAAGGGCAGAAGGCCGCCAAGTGCATCATGAGCCCACTACCCCAAGCCCATGGTGAACCACGCCGAGGCCATCAACATAGAGAGGAGGAAGCAAATTTACCAGCAGCTCATCCTCACTAGGGTGGTGGGGGG
>NW_007578218.1:280002-285380 GCF_000690725.1 Stegastes partitus
CCATCACACATTTTGTAAATATTTGTTTTTTGATTTCCAGCTTTTGTGTATTTGGTCATAGAGTTTGACAACTCCTTTGTAAATAACGTCACCACAACCGAAAAGTTCTACCGTAAATGTTTTCTCTCCCATGTGATCGGAATTCTATTGTTTTTGTATAAAGAAATTCTGAATGTGTTGAAATCGGAATAAAATACTGCACTATCTTTTGGCTTGTGTTTTTTTGGGGTCGGCTTTTAGTCTTTATTCCCATATTTCTCTTCCCAAGAGGGCTCAACATTACTGACAAGTTCCAGTGTTTTAGAGGAAACGTTTAATGTTCAAAGAATATTTTAAGGATATTTGTCTTGTGCGACATTCAGAGGATTTTCAAAAGTCAAGTTTTCAGGGCCACAAATTCTGAAACATGACAAACAACGTTTTCAAACCAACATCAAAACAATGTCCAGAAAACGTTCCTGTTCTGTGATATAACAAAGTTTGAACATTTTGCCTGCAATGTTCAGAATGTTTTGAGGATTTTGTTGCCTTATGGAACGTTGTAACAATGTTACCCAGTGTTACCTGATGGCAAAGGGAGGACGTTCTCAGTGCAACATTCGGAAAACATTGCAAATAATATCAGTGCATAACGGTCTAACACTGTCTTTAAGAGAACTTTATCCTACTTTTAAAGAAAACATTCTGGGAACTAAAAATAAGCCTCCCACTGAAACCATTACCAGAACGTTCTCACAACAGAAAAGCTGTAGCTGGGTTCTGTATTTACAGGCAAAAACTGAACCTGAATTGCACCAAATCTGTCAAGAAGAGCGATCAAAGATATAGCAAAAGCTCGTGGATGGCCACAAAAAGACCAATAATCAAGGTGATTTAATCGGATATGAAATTAAATAAACCCAACAGCTTTAGTCATAGTTTCAAAAGAACTGTGACAAATTTATGAAAGAAAACAAAAGATGCTTCAATCATTCCATCAGAGAAAACTGAGAGTTCATTGAAAACTGAAGCCTGCCGTGATGGACATGGTTGTCACAAGCACATTTTTGTTGGCGGCTGTATGAGGATTGTTTTATTTTGCTGTCACTAAGCATCAGAGATGTGATGCAAAGCTGTTAAACATGATCTAGTTCAGGATTTGCTGCTGCTTTTTATTGGCCTTATGTTTGCCAAAGAATCAGAGATGGTCTGTTTTGACCTTTTATCACAAACCAGATACCAATTAAAGCAATAATAAGCTCATATATGTTATCTTCAAACTTTATTTTTCATTTATTTAATTACTAATGTACACTTTCTAAACACTTTGTCATCATTTTTGGCTTTTGGGGTCTTTTGGCTCGATAAATTCCTACTTTTTTTATTTATTTATTTTTTCTAACAAAACAAAACAAAAAATGTTTGTTATATTTATTGTGCATTCTGTGCGTGAGACAGGCTGCTGTGTAATCTCGGTGTTGGTTGGTTGTGATGGCCTCGGGTTGGCTGAGGAGTAAAAAACAAATGCACAAAATCCAGTCCGTGGATGCGCTGAAGCTGCAACGTGTCCAATCGCAGCAGCCGCTCGGTGGGCGGTGACAGCTCGGTCCAAAGCTCAATAAAGAGTTTCCCACAGACGCACTGAGCAGTTCCAGCTGCGGATCCACATCCTGCAGGTTCGAACCGTCCGCTGCCGGAGATGGAGAAGAGCAAAGCGCAGAGGAAACCTGTGCGCCTCATAGCAGCGATTTGCAAGGACAGAGGGATGGGGAAGGATGGGAAGCTGCCCTGGAATTTACCGTAAGACTCAAACCATCTCAGCTAAGTTATATAAGATTCAGCCTTTGGCACAACACGTAGACTGCAATAACTGTCTCATTATCTGACAGCCTGCATGTATTTTACTTTAATGTTCTTGTATTTGCATCTCTTCACAAAGTGTTTCTGTGGAACTATTTTCATGAAACCTCTGTGTGAGAGTTCAGGACATATTTTTATTGCTGTGAAAGCAGCTGGTAGGACTTTATTCATCACCAAAAGAAGGAGAATGATTGACATGCTTTTCTGAGCAGCTTCAAAACTGGAGTTTAAAAAAGAGCAACAATAAAACATTTAATGAGGCAATGATTAAAAAAAAAAAAAGAAAGTATGTCAAATATTAAACACGTCTCTCGGTGCAGGTGGGCTTTTAAAAGTTTTCTGAACTCAGGCACTGACTCAACTGTAAGACATCCATCAAAACTGTCAGAAGTTGATGTTTAGTTAATTAAAATGCTTTAAACTTATCTTTAGTGGCAGTAGAGGCAGCAACAGCAGGACGAGCTGCAACAGGTACCAGTGGAGATAAGTCGTAAAAGTGTGAGAACGGTGGTTGTAGCAGAACATCTTGTAGGTTCCCCGTGAGCAGAAGCAAGAAAAAGAGGCTGTGATCTGATGTGATGCTCGTTAGGCTTTTTTTTCACTCCAAGCAGCTGTCATTAGAATGAATGAGCCTAGTAACAGCCAACTGTTTCCTGTTTGACGTAACTTTGGAAATGTGCCTTTCGCAGGTCTGAGTTCCAGTACTATATGAACACTGTCTCGACGGTGTCCAGACCAGGTAGGACTCTGCATCAGTCACATCATACATTCCTCGTTCACTACAACCTTTAACGGCTGCCACGTCTGTCTTTTGGCACCAGAATAATATGTTCAATTCACAAAATACACAAAAAGCTTTTCATTGACCACACACACACAGGATTATGAATTTTATCCAGTTTTCTGTTTTCCGTGCTAAGAAAACAATATCATTTTAAGATCTTGATTCCAGCTGCTGTGAAATGTGCCAATATTGAAGTCCCACTAGAATGACTGTATTTAATATCTGATTCTGTCTGTTCCAGGAAGGATGAATCTGATGATCTGGGGCCGACTGTGCTGGAACTCCCACCCGGACAATATGTTCCCGCTGCCCAATGTTCTGCACGCGGTGCTGAGTACAACCCTGGAGTGAGCATTACAACACACACAAACATCTGCATTAGCGAGAGTCGCAGGAAATGCATCCAGAATCCAGTCCTTTACCTGTCGAGCTTTTCTGTGCCGTCTCTTTTCTTGCAGCACACCTCCAGATCACGCCCACTTCTTGTGCCAGGACTTTGAGAGCGCTGTGCGCCTGGCTGCAGAGCCCCCCCTCTCTGATCTAATCGAGACCATCTGGGTTGTCGGTGGAACTCGAGTCTACGAGGTAAACTAGTTTGGCCAGATCTCCAGGAAGCAGCAATACTGTGTGTTTAACATGTGTAATAACAGCAGCTGGTGTTGACATTGTGGAGGCTTGATACGCTGCATAAACCACATGTGTCAACAATGAAATTATTCGTGCAATTACATGTTGTGTTGTTGTTGTACACGCTGGCTCAGTGTAACACCACCGTGGCTTGTTGTGACACTTGAATAGGACCAGTTTGTGGTTGAAGCACCTCATTCACATACGCAGCTCTCATGAGACAGTCAAGACGGACATTTTGTAAGAAAGAACACAATTCCCCAAGCAATGTGTTTATATGTTCTTATCTAAGCCCTGGTACGTCATTAAAGTTGAAGTATCTTGAATGGGTAACCTGTTGATCAGCTTTTGAAGCCTTTTACATTGTTTTGCAGTGGAGATCAGCTGTGGAGCTGCTTCCTGAAGGGAATCAGAGCGCTTGTGTCCAGGTTGAACCAAGTTGAACTTTTCTCAGCTTCTCAGCGTTGTGACTTCAGTCTTAGTCGTAGATGTCGGGCTGCTGTATGTCGCACCTCTAGTGTGTGAGTCTCATTATTATTATTTTTTTTTATTAATAAGCTGAGGCTCTAAGGTGTATTGATCTGCGCTGGGTTAACTCAGCCCTGCTCAGACCTGCGACTGAGACTGGAGGAGTCCTCTTTCAGTGATACAGCAACAAGAGTCCTGATCCCCGGACCAAACCCTCCTGTCTCAGGGGGAGATGAGAGGTCCTGACTCTGATCAGATCTGCAGTTCTTTTGCATCCATTTGGAGAAGGAAAAGAATACTTCTTCATGCAGAACACAGAAAGGGGTTCTGCTGCTCCTCTTGAGTAGAATTTGCAGACCCATCAGGACTTCTTCAATCGGTGGAGGAGTGTTCAGCTCCAACGATGTCTCCATTGCGAGCAGTCTCCATAAACTCTGTCTGAAGTCTCTTTGTCATGCCTTTCATACTGTATTCAACTCTCCCCCTCAACACGTTTGCTGCTACCATACAGTTTTTATCCATAGCTCATACACTTGATTACACACACACATTTCTAACAGGCGCTTCACCTGTAGCCCATATATGTGATACCTTTAGGATCTGATTCACCTATTTGGTAATAGCAAAGAGCACAGTTTGGCAATCACAGGATACATGCTGGTAAAAAGAGGAACCATCAGCTGCTTTAGCAATGGGTTCATTCTGTCAGCATCCTGTGGACAGTGGCCTCTATGACATGTCCAGACATGAGCTGTTTTAGGGACACTAACTGTTCTTGCTCTCTTGACATTTTCACCCTTTCTCTCATCTTTAACTGTGCAGCTTTAATTTAATTTAATTTAATTCATTGCAATGTTACAATAACCATTTTATATTTAAACACTTGATCACCAGATTACAGCCTTTCTTATCATAGAGTCTTCTATATTGCTGACATCAGGTCAATGTTCTTTGTTAGTGGCTGCTTCTGGGATCTCAACCCTTGGCCTCACGTGACAGGTGCTCCATCTTTCATTTATTAAAGCTGATTTCTTTCAGGACATGTGCAGCCTGTGCATGCTGTAGATCTGCCCAGCTCTCCTTCTAGCACCAGGTTGTTTTATTATGAGTACATGTGGCTGTTGGCCTATTCTAAGTCTAATCAGAGAGGATAATGAAACACATGTTGCTCTGGTTTACAGACACGGTGGACTTTGAGATCACACAGAGACATTTCCGACAGCAGTCGAGCAAATGACAGAACAACATATTAAATTGCTAAGCGCTAATTAAACCTTTTAAATGAGCTGGCACCAGAAGGGCTGGTAAACAGCCGCCTCGTGTGACAGGATGTTAGATTTCTTCTGTCTTAATATTGTGTTGAGTTTAGCATGTGGTAGCCAGATTGGTAGATATCGAGGGCCGATCCCAAATTGTCCAAAGATATCAAACACGTCCAGCTGAATGTTGGGGGAGTACGTATGTAAGTGATGCAAAAGATCTACCTACAGTCCTCCTGCTTGATGATTGATTGCTGGAGTTTGTTTTTTAAGGTTTTTAATTTTATTTTTTCCTTTTTTTGACGGTTTATGTTAGAGCTAGAGCTGCAAGGTGGTTCGGTGGTTAGCACTGTTGCTTCACAGCTAGAAGGTCGCTGGTTCGCATCCCGGTGAGGACACCC
>NW_007578218.1:285719-310566 GCF_000690725.1 Stegastes partitus
GTCAACAGTCAGGTCAAAGTGTTTGGTTTGAATCCAAAAAGAAAGCATTTACATTTACTGACTAAGAAAGTGAGTCTCAAAAGCAAAAATACACATCAGTTATCCAAAGGAGGAAAAAAAAGGCCTAATCGTGAAAAGCTTGTGTTTGAATGTCTCTCTCAGTTCAAACACCACAGATTTGATTCAATTAAAGAGTTGGAACAAGCTCATACTGTCAGACAGTGAAGAATACGACGACTTCTAACAACCTTCAAGTGAGAATCAAAGGAGAAAACTCTACGTTAAGGGTTAATGCTGTAACTGTTCTCTTCTTTTTTACCAGGATGCGTTGAAGCACCCGTGGTGCGACTTGCTCTACCTGACAGACGTCATGGCCAGCTTTGACTGTGACGTTTACTTCCCAGAGTTTGACAAAGATGTATTTAAGGTACAAGAAAGGTAAGTTTTCGACCCCCGAATCATTGAAGTTTGGGGTTTTAGGCCCCACATTTGAATTTGCTGGCTTTAAGCAGTTATGAAAGAGTTATTTTGAACACACGCCCGTCCATCCCAGCACCTCGTGAGACAGCGTTTTAGCTTTTTGTTGCAAAGCCAACGTCAGCACTGTCTGTCAGACTGAGGCCTCAGTTCAGCTCAAAAGGTTTCGCTGACTTCACCAAAGCTTTGAACAGCTTTGTTTCTTCAATTACGCCGAATTTGAGCAATAAAATCAGTAAATTGTGTTTACTTCAGGTAGATTTTTGCCTTGGTCTTGGTATATTCTCTATTATCAACAGCAATGAATTATCAGTTTAAGCAAATCATGAAATAAATAAACTCACTGGCCTTTGTGTTGGAATGTTTCCTTTCACAGTAAAAGCTTTTCTAAATCCCATGTTATGATTTTGAAAGTGCTTGTGCTCTAACCCCACCTCAGTTTATTCATTTTGGTTGTTTTATCAAATAACTATTATGTGTTTTTGTTGGTTTTATCTAGTCACGCTTTTTTCTTTTGTTTCCAAATAAGATTTCCCGGCGTACCGAGTGAAATTCAAGAGGAGAATGGCATTAAGTACAAATGCCAAGTGTTCAAGAAAGAGACTGGTGACGGTGTGTGAACAGAAACCCTGGAAAATCCTGGAATAATCCAAAAACGCTCTGATCGCTATTTTTTCTCTCTCTTCTCTTTGTTTTTTTTTTAAGACTGCAGAGATTTTGCTGAAATTCAAACCCACAGTGTGCCTTTGTGCTTTTATTCATTCCATTAAATCTCATTAAGACTCTTAGTAATTTAGCCACTTTGCATTCCAGGCGGTCCAAATGTGACCTCATGGTCTTTGTAATCCATGAAAAACTTGAAACACTGTGAGCACAGACACTTTATTAGAGGTCCGAGTATTTTTTGTGTATTTATGCGTCCTAAGATGTTCCCCATTTCTCTTTGTTAAGATATTAGGATCGGATCTGGTGTGAAATATTCTCCCGTCACCTCGTCTGTGTTCCCGTCTCGTCCTCCTACTCGCTAATATTGCAGCTGCACAAAAAATATGTTCGTCAGTGAGTCAGTCAGCGACAGCCGGCGCTCTGTGATCGCAGCAGATCTGCTTCTTTCTCAGCCAACACAACAGGTGCAGGCAGTTTGGACAGCGATGAGTTAATTATCTCACCGGTTTGCATCCACAAGACAGTAACGATCCTGTTTTCACACGTGTGGAGAAATGTTACAGCTTGTTGTTGATAAAAAAGGTAAGACGGATATTTATTGATGATGGTTTTTAGCGTGTGGCTCTTTGTGAGGTAAATGCTGGATTTGTAACCTGTGGTTTTGTTCGGAGTTGGAATAAAATTTGCTTTTCTCTCACCTGGGCTGCATGTGATCCCTGTGGCCACTAGATGGAGGCATATCAATGAGAGAGGAGACTGTAATGCTGCTGCTGGTGGTTTAAATTGCTGTTACAAATTTCACTTTAAGCTTTTCTGGGATTTTCCTGTTGCCTTCATCTCCTCCTTTAGATCCAGATCATGCACCAAGATGCTTAAATTGACTTTTGTTTTGGTGGTCGCATGCAATTTCTAGCATAAATTCACACAATCATACGGTGGCCGGGAAGCGCAAAACAAATTTACAAGTGGTGAAACACTTCCACAAGTAAAATCAACCGGAAAGGGAATGTACCAACTCTGGGATTGAACAGGAAGTGATAACGGGGAGCGGCCAATAAGAGTCGTTGTCATTTATGGAGGTCATGGTGACCCAAGATGGACAGCGACCGAGTGATGCTTTTCCTGTTTTGTGGCACACAGGAGCCGATTAACACAGTTTTGTTTTTCATGTGGTCGGTCTTTAGAATTTTTAAGGAGCATGGACCAGAAAACCGCTTTAATTAGCTCATGTGTGTCACAAAACGAGCAAAACATCACTCGGTCGCTGTCTATCTTGGGTCACCATGACCTCCATAAATGACAACAACAACTCCTATTGGCCGCTCCCAGTTGCCACTTCCTGTTCAATCCCAGAGTTGGTACATTCCCTCTCCAGTTGATTTTACTTGTAAAAGTGTTTCGCCACTTGTAAATTTGTTTTGCACTTCCCGGCCAATGTACAATCATGACCGGAGCAGAGGTCAGATCAGACAGAGTAAATTAAAAAAACAGTCGCTCACAATACACCCTGATATAAAAGAAGCACTGTACGATAAAATGTCCAGTACAACCTGGAATACAAAGAGGTTTTTCTCTCAGCAGGTATTTTGATTTGTCATCGCTGGTGTAACATTAACAAGTCCCTCAATACGCCGTCACAGAGCGCAGTTTTGCAGACACATCGGCGATTATGGAGCCTCCCGCAGGAACAAATGGACGTCCAGTTGATTTGTATATGAACACAGATTTTTGTGAGGCGAGAAAGTTCAGAGACCAGGTCAACAACTCTTGGTTGTGTTCCTCGAGCCATTATTGAGCAGTTGTTGAGGTACGGCAGTGTTCTGTAGGAGAACTTATTTGTTAAAGTAAGATCCACATGAAGGTCAAGAGGTTTTATGTGGAACATCATATTGTGACAAGATGATCCATATTATTTACTGAACCTGTTGGCAGTTTTAATGTCGTGGCAGATCGGTTTGTTCGTCCTCATCCTGGAAGTCAGTCCCACTAAAAAAGGAGACTTCTTACCTTTCTGTCACTGCCCAAGTGAAGAGTCTTTTGAAGGTTAGTGGGAACTGCAGTTGTGACGACGGCCACAAGGGGAAACAAGGAGCCCTCTCAAACTGTCTGAATGTGTTCACACCAGGGACCCCAGTGCAATTAACTCTGCTAGTAATTTTTCACAGCGCAGGTGTTACTAATAACATTAACAACAGATCTGTTCTGTTTTAATGTCCCTGGAGGCCATTACATTGCGACAGTGAGCCGCCACGAGCAATCCCAGGGTGCTGAAACCGAAGCAGGTGGCGGAGCGTATAAATATGGGGCCCGTACATCTGCATCCACCATCATGCCTGTGCAAATAGCTGCATCAACAAGTTAACACATGCCTCTACAGTGGATATCACTCATCACTGGGGTTTTTTTGTTTTGTTTTTCTCTCACATCTGAGATCATCTGTCTTTTCTCATTGCAGTGTCACTTATTTGGCAATATTTAATGGAGAACATTCATTTTACACCCAGGAGATGGGACAAAGGTGGAGGGTCACTTCATACTGAAAGGATTATTCTATTAGTGACAGCTGAACAAGGCTTTACTGAATCACGGTTTATCACCAGAGTCAGTGTCCAACAAGAGCTCGGCCTGTCTGTAACACAGAAGTAGCATTAAAAAAATAGAAAAATGTCAAAGTATGCAAATATATACAAAGAGGTAATCCCATGATTGGGACTGCTGTCACTTGGGAAAGGTGTTGTGATGCTGCTAAAGGGCTTTTTGTAGTAACAGTAAGAGTTATAAAAAACTACAGATTATACTGCAGAAGTTACTCCCACTTTACAACCATTTGTAACTGTATAATAAAATATTTATCATATACAACAATACAGATGACTAGATGTTAGTGTTGCACAGCTGTTTTAAATACCTTTTAATAGACTCGCTATGTGCTTATTTCTCTTATTCCTAATACAAAGTCATTAGTTTGAAGTTTGTCTGTCAAATTTTCTTGAGTCAAAACCACTGATTAATGTCTAGCATGGCAGGTTTGACTCATCTCAGGGACAAGCGTCGTTTCAAACGGTCGATGAAATGATAAAATCAGCCATGAATGAATAAACGACAGCGACACCCAGCAGACCACAGCCGTCCTCAAGTAAAACTTCAACTCGTGACAGACGAGCTGAGAGTTATGAATCTCAGACGCAGCGTTCGATACAGAAACTTATTTACTTTCTGTCATTGAACGTCCATCAACGTGACGTTTATTTTCCTCCTGCAGCATGTAAAGTGTATTTGTGTTGTGTCATCGGGGTGCAGGTTGGTTGGAGAGACGAGTAATGACAGAAAACAAACTTTCTGGTGTATGCGGAAAGAGAAAAGTTGAGATGAAGCCACGCTCAAGTATGCTGCGTATTTAAACACTCCAGAGCGACTCGCGGCATAGGGTCGAATGGGTTTGTAATGCTAAAAATGCACGAGTGGTATTTGTATTTAGAGGAATCAAGTATTTTAATTTTAGATTTTCTTTTGCAGTGAGCATGAAATATTGTGCTTTTTTCTTTTCTTCCTTTGAGTCACAGTCGAATGTTTAAGTTGCAAAAAGGTTATTTTCCACCTACACAAGCCGCCTTTGAAATCATTACTTCTAAATAAAAATTCCACGGCTTAACTCACTCTGACTTCAACCGAGGAATATTTACTGCGGCTGTGGTCGTCCGTGCCGCCGCTTCAGCTGGAAATCATAGCTTCTAATTGCAGATGTCATCTGTTTCTGGTGAGATATGACCCATAAAAGCAGCATGTTAAGCGTGGCTAATATCAACCAGTGGCGAGTTTGAAATGAAAAAGTACAATTTATACTCCCTCCTATTAACCTTTCTGGCTCGTCTGTGTAATTCAAGAGCTGTGGACAGGAGGACACGGCTGTCGGTGGAGGACAAGAGGACACCGGCTAAGAAACACAAGGTGACTTGCATTTACACACCTGAGGCCTCGTCTCCTCCGCCTCACCTTGACGCCACCTGATTAACTCCTTGTATTTATTACTGAGCATTGGTGAAAGACGTAACCTTGCAACGTGATGAATTAAAGCAAATGTCAGTGTAAAATTAGAAACCTCCGGTACGTCAGCTGCAGTGTACTTGAGGTAATGTCGGAGGCCCTCAGGGGTTCCGTGTTGTGAATGGTCGGAAAATGAACTCTAGTCAAGCATCCATCTGCCGAGCTCAGATTCATTACCAGATGCACTCACTTTTGCATCATCTGCCCAGTGGCTATCGCCATGACTACGGGACCATGGTGAGCGATGCAGACGACAGCAGATGGGAAGTGGAAGTTGTTAACGTATACCCCCACCCCCGTGGACACACAAGTCCTCTCTCTCTTTGTTGTGACCCCCGTCGTCAACATTGCGAGGGAACCTTGAGGCATAAAGTCATGGCTTCATTAGCTGTGATGCTCGCTCCCATTAAAAGCCACTCTTAAGCATGTTTCAAGGGCTTTCGCCGGCTTTTAAAACAAGACAGGGAGCATCTCGCCGTGCCCTCTCCTGGTTTAGACAATGCTCGGCATGATTGTTTATTGATTTTGTGGCTTACACTAGAATAAATGTGGGCACTCGGCCAAAAGTGCTCTTTTTGGAACTAGACAACATGAAAACCTCTAATTAATAACGCCGCACTAAATAGAAGATCAATGTTTCATAGATGTATAGAAACTCAACTGCTTTCTGTACAAAGATTGCATCAAAGGCTGCAGAGTGTGATTAAATAAACCACTTCCGATCCAAATCAAAGGAACTTCATTTTCCTTTTCTTTTTTTTTTATTTCGTGTGGGTGCATTAAAATTCATTTGAAATGATAATGAAGTGACATTTTAGTAGTGAAATAGCTTATTACAAAGTGTCTCCATCTGTAGAATAACAATAAAAATGTGAGACACGGTTAGATTCCATCCCCGAGGGGAACAGTTGTGCTGCCAAGAACATTGTGTGAAAATGAGACACTTCCACAGGCTGTAAATAAAATGGCTGGAAAAGCCTTGTTCGTCCTCAGTTCTACTCGGTAATACGTTTGACAGACGAGTCAGCACATCTGTCATTGCGCTGTTTCGTCACGCAGCGTTTTTATGTGAAGTTATTGTAATGAGGTAACTTGTAAATAAGCTGCAATCGTTTTCTTTTTATTTGACGAGACGACATCTTCCCTACAAATTGTGACACATCGTAATTCCACTGCATTTGTTTCACTTTCAGATATCGCTGTGGGAAGCCATTATCTTGTCCATCCTTATCTCTTTTATACCTGCAATAAAACCGCACCACTCCTCCTGTTGTGACGCCAACAGACTCCAGTGATGAAAACTGAATGGTTAAGGTGTGATCACAGTTTTCTTTGAGGTACTTTGTCTTTTTTTTGCCTTTGGTGTTAAAATTCGCAGTAGCTAATTTAAAAAAACAAAAAAAGAAAAAATGGACTCATAAGTAGCTTGTTAATTGGATTGTGATTGCTCTTCATCCCACAAGGTCGGAGACTTTGGCAGCAGAGATGGAGCTAAAACGGATTCTCTGTGTCATACCTTGAGCTGAGTGTGATGCAGTTTTGAAAGCAGGATGAAAACAACTGAATGAAACTCCAGTCTTCAAACTGATTTACTGGAGGATTTTAAGATCAGGAGGTAGTTGGTTTGCAACTGAAGGCATCTTCGCTGATAAGATGTACCACAAAGTTCAAACAGCACCATTGTAATTTGTCCAGTTACAGAGAAATAAATCTTATCAGAGTATAAAGTGAATGCACCTTTAGACACTTTTATCTGATACAGACAAAGCACATAAATAAATAACCATAACGGTATATATCCCTTTAAATTCATGCTTGTAATAGTCTATGTATGTCAGTCATCTACTTTTAAAGGTGCAACAGGGTTGAAAAGTGGTCTCTCTCTGCGGAGTTGTAGTTTTCCAAAGCTCATCTCAAAGTCTTTCTTCGTGCCGTTTAGGACCTGCAGACTGCCCGTCCTGACATCATAACCGCGTGCCTTCAGGCGCTGGATGCGATAGTTCACTATCTGCGTGGTCAGCTCCAGGACAGTCGGAGTCTCTGTGATTTGAGACATGCTGATGCCAGCGCTGAGGAGGCCCTCAAAGCGCTCGGCCAGAATAGACTCAGGGTAGTAAAGCAGAGCCGGGCACTTGAGGATGATGTCCCGCAGCTCGGCCTCAGAGCAGCCGATGGTGTCGTGGGAGTACGCCAGAGTGGAGCGCATGCTGTCTGGGTTCAGCTCAGTGACGAAGCCCTTAAGGCTGGAGAGGAGTCGGAGCAGCTCTGCTGTGCTGAAGCCCTTGTCTCTCAGGAACAGCAGGTTCTGCCTCAGCACCTCCGGAGGTTTGAGAAGAACAAACGGGTTCTGGCTCAGCAGCTTCTGAAGCCAGATTTTCATATTGGCCTCCTCCCCTCCCAGCTCCCGGTAGGCCTGCTGGAGGGTGCACACCATCACCTCGTTCTGCTCTACTGGCCGGCTGAAGCTCTGGGGAGCGCTGGCCATGAGTTTGGTGATGATTCGCTTGTTGAGGTTTAAGCTCTGGAAGTAAGCGATGTTGTTCCGCTGGTTGTCATGGTGGCTGGAGGAAGTGAAGAAGGAGGCTGGAAATTTCTCAATGATACCAACCAGCTCTTTCTGGTTTGGACACACAGACATCCACAGCTCCCTCTGAGACTGCATGTGCTTCGGATTACAGAGGACAGCTTCTGGATGAACTCCTAAGATACGAGCAATGATGGGGCCTGAGGCCCCCATGTTCCTCAGCAGGTCGGCGACCTCCTTAGTATAGGCTGGACTCTGATGCAGCACCCAGCCCTTAAGTTTCCGGATCTTCTGGATGTTAACAGACAGATCATAAAGAGCCTCCACGGTTTGCTGGTTCTCTGCTGAGCTGAGTGTTGCACATGGCCTGAGGTTTAGAGGCAGAGCTGTGACATGTTGGCACCGGAGGCACAGCGATGTTGCGATCAAGCGCAGCATTGAGTCCAGAGACGGATCACCTGAGGAACAAGGTGGAGGAAAACATATAAGAGTAGGTGACAGCAAAATAAAATAAAATCCTCCTCTGAGGTGAGCAGAGCAAAGTACAGCTGGAACAGGCACATTCACAGCAGCCAGTTTTTACACTTGTCAAACAGTTGCAGTAACTCTTTTAATGCTCTGTGAGCTCAAACGTCCAACGCGGCCCGACCCGACAGGACTGACAATCAGGACTTTTATTACCCTCGTAAATTTCATGCAGTGATAAAACGTATTCTTAACATGCAGAGCCAGGGGACACACCGGATAAAATATCTGAACAACAATTGCTTTAAACTCATGAGACCAGAAGACGAGGACATATGACACCAATCTAAACGTCTCTGCACTGCTGTCTGCTATAGAAGTTATTTTATGGTCACTTTAATGGTACATAAATCTCTTAATGGTCTTGGTCCAACCTATTCATCAGATTTGCTTTTATTCTGTGAACCTTGTAGAAACCTCTGTAGTTGTCTTTTATTGATACCCAAGGTCAGACCAAAAACCCACAGCGAGGCATCGTTCTATATTATTATGTCCACATCTCTGGAACGGCCTTCCTGAACACCTGAGGGCTGCTGCTGTTGTTTTTAAAAGCAAACTTAACACCTCCCCTTTCAGTCTGACTTTTTAATTGATTCTATTCATTTTTTTTTATTTGTCTATATCCTGCTTTGTTGCTTCAGTTCCTCATTCCCTGATTTTATTGAGTCCTTTATTTATAACTTATTGTTCACAGGGGATTTGGTGGGTGGATTGTTTTCATTGTTTGTTTATTTCTTACCCCTTTTGCTCTGACGATTAAATACTTTTATTTGTGTTAGGAATGATAAATACATTCAGGCTGCAACAAATAATTATTTTCATTGCTGGTTATTCTGTCAAATAGTTTCTCAATTAGCTGTTTTGTTTTTAAACTGTCAGGAAATAGCAAAGATACTCAGTGTACTGCTATAGATGGAGTGAAGATGCAAGTAATTTGATTAGCGTTAAGTTGATAACCAACCAGGGCTGCATGGTGGCTTGGTGATTAGCACCGTCGCCTCGCAGCAAGAAGGTCGCCGGTTCATGTCCCGGTGAGGACACCTGGGATCTTTCTGCGTGGAGTTTGCAAGTTCTGTTGAGGTTAATTGGTGATTCTAAATTGTCCGTAGGTGTGAATGTGAGTGTGCTTGGTTGTCTGTCTCTAAGTGTAGCCCTGTGATAGACTGGTTACCTGTCCAGGTGAACCTGCCTTCACCCTGAGTCAGCTGGGATAGACTCCAGCCCCCCATGACCCTAGTGAGGATTAAGGTGTATAGATAATGGATGGATGATTGACTGACTGAGAGACACAGAGAGCTAAACGAAAGCCTGAGCACACACACAGCAGTGCGTCTTGTATAAACTACAACAACAAAGACATGCTCTCCACAGTGTGTTTTCTACCTGTGTGAGGATCTACCTGCATTATTTCTAAGCTTGACGAGCTCTTTATCTCTATAAAACATTAATCTTCCAGCTGTGACTCAGCTGCTTTGTGCTGCCACTCATCTCAGCCGTGCATTCACCAACAGAACACGATGGTTCGTCCGCACAGCTGCTACCAGATGTTTGAAAAAGGGAAAAGTGGAGAAGCATGAGCCGACCTGATTATATGACACACTCGAAAGCAGCTCATTGTGACACCACAGTGAATAAATAAAACACATTTCCAGAGTTTTTCTGGTCATTGAGGACGTTTATTCAAAGATAAAAGCTTTCTTGCATGTAGAGCCTCAACATTTTAAACTGAAGAATCATGCTAGGTGTTAGCCTGCTAGCTAACAGCTGGACAAGGGAAAGGAGCAGCGCCGGTATAATTACTGATATCGGATGATTTCTCTCCGGGATTTAACGTAACATCGACCACTTATTATTGGATTTAGGGGTGTAAATACTGTCAAATATAACTAGAAAGTGAGTTACCTTTAGCAGCGGTCAGTTGATGTAAGGTTTTGTTATGACACTGATTTCTTCATCTACAGTGTGTCTGTGTTGTCTTTTAGCCACAGCGACACTCAGAGGCGACCGCCGGTACTGCAGCTAAGCGCCCCTCACTAAAAACTGAAATGTGACCCTGAAGCAGAAAAAGAAATTTACATTCAGAATGATTTAAAAAAAAAAAAAAAAAAGTAGAAGCGTATTGTTTGATTTCATATTCATATTGCCCCCATTTGTCTCATCTTCTCAAAGCCCTGCCTCTTTATGGCAGCCCATATGTCCAGCAATTAAATAATTTTGGCAAAAATCTGTATCTCAAACAGCAGTTGGTGCATCTCCAAACCCTGCAGCATACGGGGCTCTGATGAGTGTAATCAGCACCGGGCTGAATTGGACTGAACACACGGAGAGTTTTCTCGCAGTTGGTGCTTAATCATGATGCTTGATCACCAGCTCTGCAAGCTGTTCCCTCAGCAGCACGGGAGCTGCTGCAGCTGAGTGAGTATCTGGGTTCATTATAGTTTATGTTCTAGTAAACAGATGATATGCCTCAAAGGAAAGCAGGTTGGTGCTTTTTTTTTCAATGTCTGATGTGTTGGCGGGAGTGAGCCGGCCATCAGAGTGCACTGAAAAGTCTATCAATAGTGTTTGGGCCTCTCAGACAGACAGATTGCGTCCAAGCAGATACACATAAAAGGGAGCTATAGATTTGATTTTTAAAGCATCTCCACTGAGCTGCACGAGTGTCATGGGAAATAACTTTCTTTGGAGAGGAATCAAAACAACATGTGAGCCTGCAGAGTAAACAGTGCCATTCACTCTTCTTCTATTTCCAGTCAACCTGTTAACTGTTTACGTCGCTTTTACTCGGGCGATGTAATCAGCATCTCGCCCTCCTCGCTACAATGCTCGTCGTGCTTCAGCAGGAATGAGGAATTTAATATATAAACAGGGATTTCAAAAGAGGACAAGCCAAAATGAACAGACTCAATGAAACAGAGCCTGTGGACTCCTGTCAAGCTGCTCTGATAAATGTGTAGATTTTTGCATGACTAAGCCAGACTTCAAACAGAGACATATTGCCACATACTTAGCGTAAGTTTGTTGTGTTTATTAACACGCATTGCTCTGGATTGAACATGCAACTGTAACTAGGATACAGCACCAATCAATAGCAACAGCAAGAGAGAAAATGAACAGCAGTTTTGTCATGGACAGTGGCATCTTTCACACACGAACTCCATCATCTCACCAGCTCTCCTTCTGGGAATCTCAGGGTCAGTTTTACCGACCTTAATCCAACTTGGACGGACAAAACCAGAACACCACCTACATGCTAGAACAAACTCTCACATTTGCAACATGAGAAACTGAGAGAATGATATCGAAGGAGAGCCTGCTTCATCAACACAGCCTGCACAAGGCAGTTGTTGGTAAAAGCAGACTTGAATAACAAAGACGTGACCAGTCACTGTTTATTTCATCTGCAGCGTAAAAGAGAAAGTCTGCTTTGCATTGTGTCCCACGGGTTTAACCTTGTGTTTTCCCTGTTGTGATTTCCATGCTGTGCGCTGTAGAGGCAGGTATTTAAGCTGGAATGCAACAACAGAGAGAGAAGTATTGATTTTTAGATTAGTACAGTTACACTTATTTATCAGCTGAAAAGCAGCATTCACAGAGTGAAGGAGTCGAGTAATAAGATAAGTAAATCATCGCTGTGCTCCTTTGTTTCATAGCAGATCAAAGTCTGCTTTTTATTAGTGCTGACATATAATACAATGGACAGAAGACTTACCCAGCTCGATATCTAATTATACAACAAACTGGGTGGTTTCGTTTTAACAGATTTAACATTCCCTTCCATGTTGTCCAATTAAAAATAAATCATGCATTTCTTATATAAGAACTTAACATAATATGAACAATATGAAACACATTTGTTTGAGGCCACTGGTAGAAGCACATGTTTCTCTTTATACTGACGTGCTGCTTGACTTGAGAGTATCTTAGAACAACAGGGCACATTCTCATCTATCAGCTGTTTTATTATTTAGCATATTGTTCACTTTTTACACTATGAGGAACTGATAAAACCAATTAAAAGACTTGTAGTTCTGTGTGGCCTCAAAGTGACAAAAAGTAAACCGAGAGCTGCCATGCAACAGAAACATTATCTGCTGTTGACCTGATGCACGCAGATTTAGTTCAGATTAGGTTCATGGTTACTTTATTAAGACCCGTGGGTAGATTTGTTTTGCAGAAAACAAATGATAGCATATGATGGTACAGAAAACATGCACTTCATGCATTTGCAGATGTGCAATGAAGCCTGCTTGCACGGATTTTACAGACAAGGACGGTTTCAAATAAACACACCTTTCATGGTCTTTCACCACACCCACACAGCGGAGCGAAAACCTGTCCAACTACAAGTCAACACTGTTAATCTACAACCAGGACCATAACTTCTGTTCTGTCTCTTGGCTTTTGTTCAGCCTTATTGGTTGTTACAGACTTGTCACGAATAAATGAATGTCTTTAATTACTCTAACGCCTTTCCACCTGCTGCTGTCACTCATACAGCAACTTGTCGTGTGTGTCTGCGTAACTGCGAATGCATTTGTGTGTTTGTTCAGTTGCTGTCACTCTGGGGCTGAGAGCGCCTGTGGAAGAATGTGAAAGAGGAGGAATCTGATAAAAGCTGGAGGCGGAACTAAGTTTACAAACTAAGGTGGTTATATTGAAAGAGGCTTAGCGTAAGCACACTACCCAGAGTGGCCTGGAAGAGACAGACAGCATGACCTGCATCAGGTTTGTAGACTTTCTGCTTTTCCTCCTCCTCCACCAGGTCCGGGGTGAGGAGGCAGAGCCTGTGTTCAGGGCAGAGGGCAACGCTATTGAGATGGGATATTGTTTCGGAGTGGATTACATTGTTGTCTATCGATCTTCCCCCACCGGTGACCAGCTGCTTGGCAACTCTTCAAACGAGAACATGCCCCACACGCCTCCTGCAGACCTACAGGGTCGCACTCGTATCAGCAAAGACATCAACCTGCTCGGGCTGCAGATCGGTAACCTCACACACTCGGACTCTGGGATTTATAGGAGGGAATGCTGGCAGAATCAGATGCTGGTCAACCAGCACGCACAGCAGCTCTTTGTGTGCAATGAGGAGATTGAAGCTAAAGAGATAATTGAGAACGAGGGACACGGAGGGGCTGAGATTCTGTGCAACAACACATCCATTGGTCTGGAGGGAATCTCTGTGAGCTGGTACCATGAAGTGTATCCATCCTACAGGCCCACCCTCTTCCTGGACAGCAGCATTTCACTGGAGCCTCTGGTGAAGGAGCTGCAGGGTGCTGTGGAGGTCAGAGAAAGCGGGGCGCTCCTCATGCTCAACAGCAGCCTGTTAAAGAATAACCAGCACTTTTATTGTCTTGTGATCAAAGGTACGAACTGCCTCAGTTTCCAAAACATGCACCCTCCATACCACAGTGAAAACAGGGAGATTTTTGCCTCACAAGGGGACAAAGTGGTTCTCAATTGTCCCGCTGACGGAAATGACCAGCAATGGGACACACCGCTGGGGCGAATCAATGACAGCAGCGTGAGCAACACCAAGATGTACATATCAGTAGGCAAAGAATCAGAAGACTTCTCACTGGTTATTCCTCACGTCTCTGAGGAACACAGCGGCGAGTATTCATGCGCCTCCACTGTGATGGAGTTGCAGTACTCGTTGACTCTTTGCCCCAAAAAGCAATCCAATGAAAAAGTTGTGCTTCAGGGTGGAAACGTCTCGCTGGAGTGCAGTTCTGAACATGGCGATTTGGAAAGAGTGCAGTGGTACCGCAACAAGCCATCAGGGCAGCAGGAACTCATCCATGACTCACAGGAGGAAACTGTTGCCATCCCAGAGGACCTGAGCGGCAGGTTGACTCTGTCTGAGAGTGGCTCCTCGCTGATGATCTCCGACCTGGTGATGGAAGACCAAGGGGAATACTGTTGTGTTGTTCTTAGTGTGTTTCTGAAATATTATAAAGAAGATTATGATTATGAGGGAGATGCAGGGGAATATAAGTCCAGTGATGGCGGAGACTGGCATGACGCAGACAGTTGCATCTCTAAACAGGAGACCATTTTGACCATTTTGAAGCAGAGAGGTGGTGTGACTTTAAAGCCTGTGACCTTTACACCGGTGATTCCTGCCCCAGTTCAACCGTCGGAAGGCCCTGACGTCATGCCGTATGCTGTGGGGGGAGGACTGGTGGCGCTGCTGGTGGCTGGGGTGATAGTCGCAGTGATTGTAGTAAAGAAGAGAGCAAAGGCTTCACCAGGGCAAAGCGATGCAGCGTCTCGTTCTGGAGTACATGAAAAGACGGATCCTGGTTGTACTGAGAGGTTGACTCATAACGATAATGTTTACCAGCTGTAGTAAAAGAGCTCCAAAGCATTTTATATCCATTTGACATTAACTGTGTTGCAAAATCTGTCATAAATCATCTCCGTAACTGTTTTCACTCTTTTGTCAGTTGGTTATTAGAAACCGGTTGTATTTTTATTTTCAGTTTCTTCTTAGGCGAGGCTGACCTTCATACAATTGAATCAGATCAAATGCAATTTCATCTTTGAAAACCCAGATTTCACTTGGAACCAAAAATATCCAAATCATCTATGTTTTGTTTTCATATAAAAAAAGACAGAACTGTTTCTCTTCTGCCTTTAATGCTATCTGCACATGTCAGCGCACAAACCAAGTAGCCGGAAAGACGGTTTGGATTTATCTGATAGACTGGAAAAGTGGTATGGCTGTAATGTGGCATTAAATGATGACTAAAAACCAGTCAGTTAACTCTCCTGTCAACAGAATGTTTGGTGCCAATCAAGCAGAGAGGAACAGCCAGACAATACCTGAAACGCCAGTGTCAAGGACTTCAAATAACAAAATGCTGCGTCGTTGAGGCGCTGACACTTTTACTGCACTGCGACTTAAGTAATGATTATAACAGCTTAGCATCATGAATCAGAAAATGTTTAATAGTATAATGATCTGTTTTTGTATATACACTGAGTGAGTTTAGAGCTGGATCTTTTTTTTTTTTTTACAGTATTTTGACCAATACAGTTAACTTTAATTGATCTTTGATTGCATTAAATTATTATTTATTGGCACTTTTGGGCAGGTTATGAATGCTGACATATAATTACCTAACAAGGCATTTAATTGACGTCATGTTTCTGGACACCTGTTGAATGAATATCCACTCTCCTCTCAGCTCAGCTCTTCATGTAATCCTGAGGAGAATATTTCTCTCTTTAGCAGCTAAATACTTTGTCTGCTGCTCAACAGGTAGTGTACAGCTGGCTTTTGAAGCTTTTATGTTTTTTTCTCAATGGAAGCACTTGCTTAACAAAAGAAACGATCAAAACATTAAAGCTGAAGGCCGTGAAAACAAACCGACGCCTTTGTAAAAATGCTTCATCAAACTGTATAAACTGTTTTCTTGGAGGTATGATTGACTGTCACAGCTAAATGCATTATTTTTCTGTAAGCAAGTCAGATATGCTTTACTGTTACCACTAAAGGTCCTGAATTCTGCCGTTTTTCAGCAAATAAATAAAAGTCACTCATGTGTGTTTTTTTTTATTTTTCAGCTCAAAACTCTTCTCTTTAGTGTCTTTAGTTTTAAATGTAGCTGAACTGCTGCTGTGCACGCCCCCTTCAGGAAGAAGACTCTCTCTGTGATTGACAAAATAATTCAAGAACAGCAGCTGATACAGACATGAATGAGACCAGGGCTTTCTGTTGCTTCTTACTTCCTCTCTGGGCAGTAATTTTATACCGCCATGTTCCTAGCACAGCTGCTGTCTTTAATTGGTGTGTATGATGAGCTTATCAGACCATACTGTGGCCATAAATTCAGTGTTCTAGCAGAGCAGCAGCAGCTTGGAAATGGCTGTGAAGTGACTGCCTGCTAACATGTAGTGGATTCAGTCACTATTTTATACTCTGAACAGCAGACAAATGAGAACAACAGTAGTGGGAATGTATTAAAATGCACTTTGTTGGAGCACATAGAGCAGGAGAGGCAAACTGATGCAAACAATGGTGATATTAGGTTGCACTGAAGTACAAAAGACAACATGAAAACACAGCAACCCACACCCAGTTCTTGTATATTGGTTTCAAATCAATGTGAAAGTTTCCACCCTCAGCTGTACAGTCTCCACAGAGCTTCAAACTGTGAGCATGTGATCAAAGCTATTATAAGCCACATTTTACATTTTATGGGATCAATCATAAATATAACCCAGCAGATGTTCGGTTCCTCAGACGATAGCAGTGCATGAAGACTCTCGTGTTCATTCTTGCAGCCAACAGCAAAACTTTTGGTGTGTTTTGCTCACAGCTGAGACATTTCAGTTATCAAAAGTGACTCTTGAAAGTAACTGAAGCTGTAAGGCTAGCTGCCTTTCATTCATTCTGAATGGCTTGTCCGGGAATCAGTGGGTTGTGAGGGGGCAGATTTATACAAACTGGTTATGCAGGTTCTAGATAGATGTTCTTGCTGCCTTGGAAATCTTGGAGGCCATCTAGTTGTGGCTGGAGGAATGGCAGACTAAGCAGCTTCATATTGTCATAGCTTTCTGTATGCTAATAAAACATCCAAGGCACAATAAGATTAGATTTAAGTCTGGTAAGTTGCAAGACGAGACCTCCATGAATTGGGCTTTGTTCTTTTTTCCAGCACATCCTGCACTTGCCTGATCAGATTGAGATTTGAGAACGTATTGACGTCTTTGTCATGTTGTTTTGCGGTGCACCACTGCTGCCAAGAAGAATGTGATCTGAAACAATGCTCAGGTGGGTGGTTGGGACATGTCGGACTATGATTCACATAAACGCCAGAGCCAAGGTTTCCCGGCAAATGATTAGACACCACATTGTTTCTCCCTGGCTTGCCTTCTGTCATAGTTCATCCTGCTGCCGTCTTGCACTCAGGTAAAGAACGCACGCTGACCTGTCCGCCCACGTGATGTAAAAGAAAACGTGATGTTCACTCTGTCCAGCCTATAGCCCCCCCACACAGCGAGCCGCTCTGTATGTTCTGTGTATTCTGAGCCTTTCTTTCACAACCAGCACAAAGGTTTTTTCACAGTTTGTGTTGCAATAGTGCTTTTATAAGATTGCGCCTGCTATTTTTGTGACCGTCTGACCTAGTGGTGTAACTAGAACCTTACATTTGCCCATTTTCCTGCTTTTAACGCATCACATTCAGGAGCTGACTGCTCGCTTGCTGCCCAGCATCCCACCCTTTGCCACTGTAATGAGATAATCAATGTTATTCACTTCAGCCGTCAGTGGCTTTAATGCTGTGGCTGCTCGGCGCATGTATATATTTCCTTGTTTTATTTGACAAAGTCATGTCTAAGTATCTTACATTTCTGTAAACAAGTTCTCTCATGTACCTTAGGCTATCTCGCTGAACGCTACAACTTAAACTGCAATACTGAATCAATACGTGCTGTAGCTCCTGAAAAGCTTTAGTAGCTTGCTGCTGCAGAATGAGCATCAGCATCGATCCAATATCGCAGTTTATTGTTGGGTAAACACAAAATGATGTACACAATGCAAAGCGATTATATATGTTATTGAGCAGCTGACTCTGCCCCTATTGATCCGGTCGTGCATTTTATTACACTCGATAACATCCAGTTGGAATGTGGAGTTTATATTTGAACAGAATCTAAACTGCTGCCACGCTCATGTCTCTCTTGTTACAGTGAATTTGAATAAATATTTTCCAACCAGCATGTGGAAACTGGCTCATTATCATCATTAAGCAATCCAATCATGATTTGTTCAGTTACGGGGACTTCCAAAATGACAGAACAAATGCTGGTCTCATTCTAGCATTCAGACCAGCCGTTTATTATCCACTCAATCAGCGACGTGATGAGACTGAACACGCAGCGGCTCGCAGGCTGTGAGGCCATGAGCTCCTCCACAGCAAGGCCACTGAAGCCCTGCTGGCCTCCTTCAGGTTGTCAGCAACACTGGGTCCAGGTCTTGTCTCACCGCCTGACGCGTACTTCACAACAGTAATGAATGAGTCACTGTGCGTTGCGCTCGCTATTGTCACAGCTTGTCCACGAGTGTGTATTGTGTAAGTTTGGAAACTTGTCCATGACATCAACAGAAAAGTGAAAAAACAAATCAATGTATTTATTGATTCTTTCATTGTGTGAGTAAAACATTGGTGGAGTTTTGAAAAGCATCGCTATGACGAGCTGCTGCATGAGAAGTGAATCTGCACAGCGGCTGAGTTTCCATTAATTGAACCTTGAACAATGACTCTTATCTTGTTAGAAAATTTATTTCTTTTCTTTAGCTTTGAATTTCAGTATCTGAAGCTCTAATGATTTCAGCGTTAATTATTTTACCACCTGAAAGAAACCGTTAATTTGCTGGAATTGGAAAATGGGCCCAGTAATTCGATCAACAACTTGGGAATTTCATTTTTTTAAACTATCTCATTTCTGATGTGGTGCAACGCTGATTTGCTTTACTGTTGAATTAGAAGAGAAAATCATCCATGCATCCATCCATCCATCCATCATCTCTACAACTTAATCCTCACTATGGTCATGGGGGGCTGGAGTCTATCCCAGCCGACTCAGGGTGAAGGCAGGTTCACCTGGACAGGTAACCAGTCTATCACAGGGCTACACTTAGAGACAGACAACCAAGCACACTCACATTCACACCTACGGACAATTTAGAATCACCAGTTAACCTCAACATGTTTTTGGACCTTGTGGGAGGAAGCCGGAGAACCCGGAGAGAACCCACGCTGCACGGTGAGAACATGGAGACTCCACTGGGGCGCCCTTCTTGCTGCGAGGCAACAGTGCTACCAACTGCGCCGCCTTGCAGCCCAAGAGAAAATCAATAACACACTAATCTTTTTACAGTAAATGTAGAGATACCGCTAGTGTCACATGCCAAATGTAAATTGTAGATTGTACACTTTAGCTTATGTGCAGCTCAAAGAAATCAGATATTATATGTTTTATTTACAGTATATGTATATGCTTATAGTCTTTATGTTTTTGGCAATAAAACGAAAACGCATGTATCCAAAAGACCATAATGAAACCTTACCTCTGCCTCCACTATCATGAAACAGGCTTCATGACCTCTAACAGTAGAGGAAGCGTATCTGTATTAAGTTCCCACTGTGGAAAAGTTGACCGCTTTCAAGTTGGAATATTTCATCCATTTTTTTTTATGGGAATAAACACCTAACCAGTGCTGGGGAACAGAAAAAAAAAATCACACAAATCGCTTGTCATAGCAAATATATAAGCAAAACCAGAGCCGGGGTCTTGTTTTCCAGTTTCCCATTATATGTGATATAAAACTGGGGAGCTTCAGCACTGGAAACACAGGATTAATTCCACCGCAGGCCTCCAACTGCAGCGCTTCATCACCTCAGCTGTGCAGACTTTAAAGCACAGTCTGCACTCTCACGACCCCAAAAATGCAACCAGTGAGCCTGTAACAAGCTGCAGTATTTATGTGGCAGAACAGGAAAAGGATTGTTATTTTTACTAAATAAAGGTTTTCTGAATTTTACCCTCCGAGATGCAGCGGCCCCTGAAGTGGATTGTGCAGGCGAGAAAATCACATCAACACCTTTCAAACTGGCATAAAATACTGAAGTAATATGTTGGAACTGTGTCACCGTGAGCGGCCGCGGTGCGCTCGGCCTGAGACGCTGTTCTGTCTTTGTTTGTGTTGTTTTCAGCAGCATCCTGCTTCATGAATATCCTTTTATTACTTCTCATGTTCGTTCTTGCTAAACACTTTTGCACATGAAAAAAATTTTGTCAGTGATATTTGGTGAGGCAAAGACCATTTAGCAGACTTCCTGAAGCTCGGCATCTCGCTAAACAATCTGGAGATGTTGTGTTTCAGCGATACTTTCAGCTGCCAGATTCTATTACTCCCACACACGTAACCTTTTGGAGCCTTGATAAATATTTATGTTTCACTGCGGTGCCGATACATCCAAAGAAGAAATATGCTTTCTTTTGGGAAATATATTTGCTCTGTTGTTCCTAATTTTGATGCCGGGCCAACAGCTGATATCGTAGCTGCAGAGAAAAGATGTTACAGCACAAAGTCCCAAAACAATCATTAACCTGTGTGTGATTATTACCTTCTCTATTATTTCCATAAAAAAAGTAAAACATTACAAGTTATTCAGAAACCTTGACTTCCATCTCTGTGCTTTTTACTGGCATTGTCTTCCAGACTGCACTTTTACAGCCCTCGGATGAAACATTTCCATTAAAAATGCATCCAAAGTGTTAAAAATACATGGGCTAAAGAATCCGCCAATTTTATGAAAAGTGTCATATTTGGAGAGTTGAGCTATGAATTAACCACGACAGAAGTGACTTGGAGGAATTTGGACCTTCTGCTCAAAGTCTCCTCGTGTGTTTTTAAAAATAACTTTTTAATGTCATTTGCGATTATGAACGCTCTCAGGACAAGGTGAGCGACGACTGCTGGCAGGAGGGGAAAGCTGTGTAGTCTGCTGACAAGTGAAACGAAAAGGAAGGGCGGCAGAAGATCTTCCACGTTTACCGGTTGTGCTTTACGTAGGTTTCCTTCACGGGGCTGACTGATGGAGACACAGATGTGGAAGAGGAGCAGCTGTTGGGCGCTCTCAGGTGTAATTAGGGAAAGGCTCGGTCACACAGAAAGGCCCCGGGAGGCCCGACGGAGAGCCGAGGCTTCAGCACGCCTCAGAGAACAGCGCGATCCAGCAGTAGGCTTTCCTTCGGCTTGTTACAGTGAGAGACTTAAAACGGATCAACTTAATTGCCGGAGCATCGCTCAGACCATCTGTGTGTGTGGGAGGGAGTGTTTGAGTCTGTCTCGGTCTGTGCTGCCTGCGTGTTCGACTTTAAGAAAACTGAGACATCGCGGCGACGACGAAAAACTAAAGTTAGAAAAATGATCAATGAAATCAGCCAGGAAGCCGTGTTTAGACAAGTACTCCAGTCTCTTGTGTTCACACGGGCTCCTTTGTCTTCTTCTACAGAACACAAGGAGAAGTGTGACCAGACTCCCAATCTGGAGATTACCTAAAGTTGTCTTTGCCTCACACACACAGGTGCCTCACCGATGCAACAATCAAAACCACAGCTGGTGGACGTTAGCATGATCTCTCAACCCGACCGCCTCCAACCCCGGCCCGGCCCTCCCTCCCTCCCAGGGCAGCTCTTTCTGTCCGATCAGGAGGCCATGTTCAGTAGAATCAGCACGTCTGCTCGGTGCTCCCTGGTGGCTGCCGGGCTGAGCCTGCTGAGGCCCGATCTGCTGTAATTTGCCAGGCCCATTACTCCTACAAATGTGATGGCTGCGAGCCCTGTGAGTGTGAAACAGTTGGTGGGATGAAGAGAAAGAGAACGGGAAAGAGAGAGGGAGAGAGAGCAGGGTACCGCGCTATTGCTGCCGTCTAGCCACAGCGTCTGAGAGAGTGCGACGTTTCGTGCTAATGGCACCAATTATGCACCAGAGAGCACTGCTGATGGGCTGGTTTTTACAGCAAAAGGGTTGGGGAAAAATAGTTGCAGAGGGAGGGCTTTGGGTCCGGAAGCAGACAAAAAAAAAAAGATGTTAGAGACAGGAGGGAGATGAGCCACTTGGGGCTTTTTCTTCCCTAATAGCAGTCTGTTCCCTACCCAGACATGTGGAGGTGTCTGGTTGGATCGCAGCCACTCAGGAATTTATGTGTGTTATTTTCAGAGGGGCAATCCAAGTGAGACTAGGTCCAATCAAACGCTCTCAATAAAACTGACTTCCCCCTGGAAGTCTCAAAGGCTTTGAGTAGATTTGATTTGAAGTCTATAACCTAGAAACTAGTAGGCGTGAGGCTGAGTTGCTGTGATACTCGCACTCTGTCAGATTGTAAAACTTCAGCTCCTCTGTGTGATGAAACTGTTGGGAAGCAGAAGAAGCATCACAAGTAATCACACTGTTTCTTAATCCCCGGGAGTAGTTGTGCTTATTGTGTGATGTTTACCAGCAAAATTTAGTTTATCTGCCTTTTTATGTATCGCAAAAGGAAGCGTTTTGTCTTGCAAGCTAAAACAGGCTATCAACTGAGTAGACTAGAATATTCCCGGTCCTTTAATTGGCTCTTCTGGCACGAAGGAAGCACAAGAGACGTCCGTGAAAATCTTGATGGGTGGCAGGAGGAAACTTTTAATTTCACCGAATGCCGTTGAGCCACCCGCCATCCATACAGCAGATAATTACAAGCTCTTTTCTCAGAAGCAGAATTTTTCTTTGCACACAGCAGGGTTCAACAACAAAACGGCAAAGTCGACTTGTTCAGTCATGTGCAGATGCTGTTAGATTAAAGCTGAAATAAAATAAAAAAAAGAGGCGGGAGAGCTCACTAGACGGGAAAGTGAAAATGAGACCATCTATATTCAAGAGATCTCTCGTTCAGAAACAATCACGCAGACGTGGATCGTGAACGCGAGCCAGCACAGCCACGCCTTTGATGCACAGATGGTGTGTGTAAACTTTCTCGTTCCACCTCCTGCTCTTCCTCCCCTCCTCTCCGCTGTAATCTCTCTCTCGCTGTCTCTCTCATCCCTCATGTCCCACATTCTTCCTTCCTCTCATCATCCCGTGTGTCACTCAGGGGGATTTCTCTCACTGCCAGCAGTGAAGCACCTCAGCTTGCATCTCCTCCCACCTAAATTTAATAAATGAAGCCTTGCAAAAAACTGGCAAGCGGGGTGGGAACACCACGGCTGGGTAAATGTTAGCTGAAAGCTTTGGTTTATAAAGACGGCCTGCTCCGTCTGTAATTTTGGAGTCTTCATGGGAAACAGCCAGTGATGGGACTGTCGACTGGTGAGACGAATTTATGCCCAATGATGCTCGTCTCTCTAAACGGCTCACCGAACAGGACAGCAGAGAGACAACTGAGGCGAGCTGGGTCAGGAGTTCTGCGAGCTTCAAGATAACAAGCAAACCAAGTCAGACTCTAAGTCTGATTGGGGTCAGCATTGTTCAGCTCAGTCATGACCTCCTATTACCAGTCAAGTAACATTATGCAAAGAAATCTCTGTATCTACTGGAAAAAATAGATTAGAAGCCTGATTACAAGAACCGGGCCTTCCCAGCGTTACACTCAGGATAGATTTGTCATTTCATATTTCGTAACATTTTTATGAATTTGCTTATTTTCATTCTGGCAAACATGTTGGCGTGAAATGACTGATTGCGTTTCTATGTGTGTCAGTTCAGTACGAAGCCATATGACGCTAGTTAGTTTAGCTTTACGTAAAGACTGGGAACAAGGAAACAGGCAGTCTGGCTCTTAGTAAAGGTGACAAAGACGCTGTTTACTGTTGATTTAAATTTGATTTTTGTGATCAGAACAGAAAGAGAGACAACACCGTCCACATTTATTTATATCACCTATCTCCCAGGTGTCCGGTACGGAAGCTGAGAGCGGTCATGGCCGCACATTTTTTTAAACGGCATTTTCTCGAGATAACGAGATAATTATTCCGTTATCTCAAGAAAACGGCGTTCGTTTTCTCCAGATAACAAGATAATTATCCCTGGATACTGATGCCTGTGTTTACAAAGAAACGAGTGACGCTCTGGAGTGCAGCAGTGACTTTGCCGAGATCGGACTGAACATGTCAGATCGAGGATCATCTGTCACTGATGAACGCATCAGACTTTACTTCTCTCGAGGTCTGACACAGACTGAACGAAGTTGGTTTTCTCGAGATAAATGATCTTGTTTTCACGAGAAAACGATTCTTGTTATCCCGAGATAACGAGAAAATTAACTCGTTATCTCGAGAAAACGACGAAGAAAGAACAGCAGCGGAAAACGACCGCTCTCGGCTTCCGTAGCCCGGCTGACAACTTAAGTTTAGATTTTGTTACTGGGTTCATCATGTCTGCGATATGATCAAAAGATCGAGTGGCAGATTTGTTTTGCACAGGCTAATTCTAGCTGTTGAGTTTGGCCACTAGTAATTTTCAAAGAAAGGCAGGAAACCAAGCACCATACATCCCAAACTGATCACATTTTTTCCTGTTACGTCCTTGTCGGGGCCACATCAGGACCCGTTTATAACCCAAAAGACATGTCTCCAAATGTATCCCAGACGATTTCGACAAATAGTTTCTGCAATCACACCCCCCTGTTTGATGGTGGTCGTGTACACATGTCTGTCCACTGTTGACCTAACCCTCCAAAACGCCACCTAAATCCACCGAGCAACACCTCTACGGCTGATTACTCATGTGTTGAGTCTCATTTCTTTAATGCATATTAAAATCAACACCATGTCACCACTGCGTGCGGTTGGTGAGGTTGCATGAAATTGAAATCACACACGACCCCGGCAATGCAGCAAATTGCCATTTTTACACAGTTTTTTGTTTTATTATGCATTTTTAGGGTCCGAGCACCCAAAAGGGTGCGAAGACCCTATTGGAACTACTCGGATTATTAGGGTCCGAGCACACCAGTGCAAGGACCCTATTGTAATCGTTGTGATGATTATTATTATTATTAGGGTCCGAGCACCTAAAAGGGTGCGAAGACCCTATTGGAACTGCTCGGATTATTA
>NW_007578218.1:330611-333238 GCF_000690725.1 Stegastes partitus
GCTTGCGGCTTTAATTACATGTTGTAATTTAATGTGCGTGACTTCATGAAAATGTTTCTGGTTGTAAACAGGATTTTTCATCTTGAAGGGGCTTTCTGCTAAAATAAAGGTTAAAAACATACATTGTTTTGTATGCATGCATGCATTAATTAATATAATGTGATTATTGAGACTCACTTAGTGTTCACAGAGCACGAGAACCTGATTTTAAAGTTGGTTGTATACAAGGTCAGTGAAAATCGAATCAATTTGTCTGTGACTTAATGAACCTAAAAATTAGATTAGTGGTTCGGGCCGGCTTTATTGTCATTGTACAGTACGGGCACAATACACCGAAATGCAGTTTGATGTCTAACCAGGGATGCAAAGTCAAGCCAGTTGAAAAGCGTTATGCACACCAGATAGAGGAAGTTACAGGTGGAAATCCACAGCGTTGGATATTTATACTAAACTGACAATTCACAGTCATGCAGAGATCAGAGGAAAAGGAAGAGAAGCAGCAAGAAATAAGAAGAAGAGGAGTGTTTGTTGAGGTCTGAGTTCAGTCACAGTATGAAAGTCATGGTATTGAATAACACTCACATCTGTACAAGTGAAAAACTACACCAGTCAACTGACACGTGCCATCCAACACAAGTTTTAACTGTATTCTGCAGTTTTTATGAGTTTTTGCAGAATGTATGACAGATTCAAACCTTGACTCAAAATTCAGTAATTAAGCCCAAATTCTCGAGCTGTCATCAGTCACAGCAGATCTTTGGTTCAATGCCAATCAAACGCTCAAGGACACTTAGAAACGTCCTTGTTTTTTAAAAAGTTAAAGCACAGCTATTGTCAGTTAAAATGACACTGAATTGATTAAAAAGAAAATGTTAACCTTCTGAACCCAAAAACTTGCAAGTGGGTTTGAAAGGCAAGCTTTCTTTTTTTTAAAAAAAAAGTTCAATCTTACTCTATTTTTCAGAGCAGGAAACTGTACAAACAGACAGAATCATCCAATTTTCAGCTGTTGAGCTTTTCATCTATTAGTGCTGCCCTGTCAAGAAATGACCCTTTTACGTTTAAAAATGAAAATACTGACTGACTTAGCTGTGGCCAACCGTGACACGACAACATCTCTGAGAAAGTTTTCAGGTGAACTGCAGGCAGTGCTTACACAGAGCAGACAGGAGGTAACATAAGATTTAATTGTATTATCATTGCACAAAGCATAACTAGGAGAAAGGGTCAAATCTACTATTGGTTTACCAAAAGTTGGATTCTTGCAGTGAGAACAAATGGAGCCATTCGATTGGCCGAGCTCTTCAATATGGAAGAAATGCTGCACCACGATATGGTAAGAGGCAGATCCAGGTACATTCTCATTGGTCCGAGACTGGAAAACAAAACAAGGGGAAATGTGCAAATCATAGTGCCTTGCTTAATGGCTGTTGCCAGGGCTTGAACACCCAACTTTCTGAGAAACAACTACCTTAAATTAACGAGCTCTTTCCCACACTGGGAGTTGACCACGGACTGCCAAATCCAGGAATCATCACCACTAGACCACATGTGACCATGTAAGCATAGTAGCCATGGAAACAAATCGTAAACATTCAGAATATAGAGCCAGTGTTGGTAACACCTGTGAGCACTTGTACATGTTATTCCACGGTTTTTGCAATGTTTCCAAAAGAAAGAAGTTCAACTTTCATTTCCCCTTTTTATGATTCATGACATTATAACGGTGTCACACTTGCAGCCATCTCGACGCTGTTGCCGTAGAGGTGCATGACTTTATATTCAAGTTTTATAGTGGAAAAATTAGTTCACATTAAAATGTGACAGGAGTCAAAAAAAAAAAGCCCTGAAACCACTTGGAGTTCAGAGGGTTAATGGAACATATACGTAAGCATACAGCAACAGAAACCTTCCCTCCAGTGGCACATTGTGCTGCCTTATGCAGGTTTATCATGTTAAAAGGCTAATTGAGCTTCAAAAAAAAAGGAGGCAATAAATGTGGCGAGTTTAGTGTCTGGAGCATCAGTCGTTGTGGGTTTAATTATAGTCACAAAGTTCCTATTCAATGTGGAAAGTTTCCAAAAAACTAAAGATTTCATACAGAAGTGTGCACCACTCACCTTCCACGAACTGGCTCGAAGCAGAACAGAAGGAGAAGTGGGAGGCACCGGTGCACATCTGAGCGAGAGGGTAAGTACATCCGAGTCGCTAGTTTGACAAACAGATGCCTCCCAGGTCCTCCACTGGCAGCTTCGTTAGATGATACCCACAAAACAACAGTCTCACCGTCAGCAGTGAAGAGGCGACTCCAGGATGCTGCAAAGAACCAGCCACACCTGAGGCTGGCCAGTAAATGGAGAAGATAAACATGGGCAAATGGACGACGTGTGAGGGTTTGAGGGCAACTTTCCTCCTTAAACAGGACAAAGACCCAAAGCACAGCCTCAAAAATATCCATCCATCCATTATCTATACACTGCTTCATCCTCACTAGGGTCGAGGGGGGCTGGACTCTATCCCAGCTGAAGGTGAAGGTGAAGGCAGGTTCACCTGGACAGGTAACCAGTCTATCACAGGGCTACACTTAGAGACAGACAACCAAGCACACTCACATTCACACCTACGGA